>NW_026606765.1:600000-905000 GCF_029890125.1 Rhinichthys klamathensis goyatoka | reverse complement strand
TGGTAATTTACAAATAAGCCTACAACAAACATTTATTTTTAAACAAATATTTTTAAATATGCAACATGCACGTTTAAACAACAAACAATACAATCTGAACCAGCGCTTCCTGTATTGAGACATGCAGCGCGTTTCAGTTACGATCCTGGTTCCAGTGGCCTTAATACATTCACGGCTTTTTAAAATGTCACAAAGCGTTTTGAGATGGTTTTGAATGAAATATTGAAGTTTATAATTAGGGTATTTTGGCACACCACGCCGAGTGGCTATGCATTATTCTAAAATCTGGCTTTATTCTGGCATGTTGAATTAGAGTTTGACAAACGCGGCGGCGCGTTCATTTGGATTTATTTTTCTCATAACAGCTAAAAGAACTTACTGCGTAATTGTTGGTCATACAGATAAGATATCATCTTTTAAAACTGTAAAAGGTCTACTTTTATTCATGTAGGTAGGCTAAAGTAGGCCTACACTCACACAGGCTAACGACAAAACGTTTTCTCGCTCATGTGAGAAACAAACGTTTGGGCATTTCTCAGTGAGAAAATTCATAGCTGAGCGGTAGAACTGACGGTTCGATCATCAAGATGACACGGGTTCAAATCCCGATCAAACATGGTCTACTGCAAATTTTATATTTATTAATGCAGAGAGATTTGTCTAGCTCTAAAACTCTGTTACACCATACAGTTTTTTGGTTATATTTATAAAATAAAATTACCATGCATTTCCATTTTACACTAGGAACAATAGTATCGAACAGAACGACGTTGCATCTGTACCAATCGTACGAGGCTACCAATCGTAATTTTAAAAGCAGTTCTGTAACACAAGTAATTTTACATATATAGCCTATATACAGTATATATATATATATTTTTTATTAGGCCTATTATTATTATTATTTTGATTCCCTACAACCTAGAGTTTTTAAAAACATGGTTTTAAGTAAAGTGTGATTTGCCAGGAGGGACGGGGATTTCCTTCTGGTCTAAACATCCCTGCTTCTGCTGAATTATTTGAATCCCCACACTCCTCCCTCCACAGTAATCAATGCTATAGGCTACTTCACCAATAGACCATATCAAATATAAAATAGAGATATGCAACAAGCACGTTTAAACAACGACAAACAATAAAATCAAAACCAGCGTTTCAGTTGTTCATTAGTTCAAGTGGCCTTAATGCATGCACGGCTTTTCAAAATTTCACAAAGCGTTTTGAGATTATTTTGAATGAAATATTGAAGTTTATAATTAAGTGTTTTGGCAGACCACGCCGAGTGGCCCTATGCATTTTTCTAAAGTCGGGTTTTATTCGAACTTTTGCTAACGACAAAAACAGTTTATCTGTCGTCTCTGTCTCCGGGAACTGCGCGTCACAAAAATGAACCGAAAGCCACTTCAGCTCAGTTACTATAAGAAATCGGCTCTGTCTAAAGCCTTTAAATGTCTAAATATTCTGGCTAATAAATGTTATCTGATTATGTAATCCATATGAAAACGAGAGGTACAGAGGATGTACTCAAACATGTAGCCTGTAAGCGCTTCCCAATGAGAAAATGACAAGGGTGAAAATCTCGCTCTAATTAAATGTAGCAGGCTAAATCGCCCTGAATTAAAATGTAAAAACAGATCAAATAATGTATTTGTTGAAATGTTGCGATATTGTTTCATTTAAGTTCATAATTATTCAATACATGTTATTTAATTTAGCAGCATTACCACGAAGCACCGTGGTTTGATATTTATTTGAATAAAAAAAAAAATAAAAAAAAACTTAATTCACAAATTGCATGCCTGGTTGAAAGGATCCAAAGATCCATGTAGACTTTAATATTGAGTTGAACATTTTGTTCATGAAAACAAATTAACATGCGTTTTTTCAGATTATATTTAGTTTTGCTTGGAAAAAGCTGGCCCAAACCAGTTTTATTTAATCAATTACTGAAATAATTAAATATTTAGTAATAAACTTTTATGACAGAAATATCACTAGGCTACATGTAACTTAAATCATTTAATTCCTTCATTATCAACACTGTCTAGAATAGCGATTTAAGTGTGAATTGCGACTTCTCTTTGTGTTAAATCAGCCTCAGACTCCGATAGCCGGTGGGGGGTTGGAGGGACAGTTCAGTGCTGTATCAAGCGCGCAGGACAATAGGCATAGGTGTTAATGTTCCTCTTTCATATGGAGAGCGAGGGAGACTAAATAAACTTGTTAAAAAGAGATTCAGCGCGAGAGAGGCAAAGAAAAACGCATGTTTTAATTTAATTATGTTGCTTTGGACAATTTTCGTTTTGTAGGCCTACTGTTTTAATTGTTTAATATAGCTGTCATTTCTTTGGCAATACAAATTTAAAATGTCGCAAGAATAAGATTAGCCTAGTGTTTCTTATTTTGCATCGCAAAAGAAATAAACTCTAAACCCGATGCAACCCTGTTTTAAATTAAAAAAACTGTCCCGACACTTTATTTAAACCTTGAAATGTTCGAACTTGGTTTCAAACTTAAGTAATTTTAGTGTTCTTTTACATTACACAATAATTTAGCAGACTAAAGACGTGCTTCTTCATTTTCAGATGCAATCGGCTGACAATCTTCCTTCATCAGTTTATGTCCTTTGTGCAGCGCTGCGGTTCCAGGAATGTAGCAAATTTATGTTGTAATAATAATTAAACAAAACTCTTGACTTTAAATAAGTAAACAGTTATAAACAGTTAGCTATTTAAGCATCAAGAAGGTTAAATATAAACGCTGTAGGGCAACATCGGTTAACAACATGTATGCCACATTGAGATTCGATCTCGAGTCGATTGAAGCTCCTCGAAGCTCGTGTTGTTGCGTTAACCACTGAGCTATCGTCTGTACGTCTGTAAATGTTTTTATTGCAATGTTTTACTTTTTCATTATTTATTCAATTTCATTTCAGTAGCCTAATTTCAGTATTGTGATTATGAATTATTTTAACTACGTTTCACTTGTTGAATTCATCTGCTACCAGCTTTCAATCGCTCTGAATCAGTGCGGTGCGGCAGCAGATTACGCATTAGAGAGAATAAACAAACACTTTTCAGAGTCTATGATTGTAGCGCCTCTTGGCGGTAAAAGGCAGCAAATACACCCCACATTTTACCGCCGCGGTGGAACGGCTGATGTGGGCATTGTCATGGCTTGCCTCGACATTTGCGTTTGAATAGCGCGCGTCCTCCGTGGGCGTGTCAGATTAACGCGTAATGAAGTGTAATGAGCTGGGGAAAAAAAATCTGACAGCACTCTCTTTTCATACAGATTACATAAACTGAGAATATTTGTTTTTTATATAAATTACATCATTGAAAAGAAGAGAATTCAAGCTTCATAAAGAAAAATCTCTCGTGCCTGTATGACAAGTATTTGCAGAGTTAGAGTTAATTTTTCGGACGTGTTTCAGAATGGACTGCACTGACAGAGAGAAGGCAAAACTCGCATCATGTTTATTTTTCTTTATTTGACAAAAAGCACAAAACTTTGTTTTTATTGTGAGTATACAGAAAAATAATAGACAATTAACAGGATCGATTGATGTATAACACTTATATGTACGATCAAAATCAACAGAGTATTTTAAGTCTATTTTTCTGCTATGTGAAAAAAAAACGGCAAAACGCGCGGGCGCGTTTCTGGTCCCCAGAGGGTTAAAGGTCTTTAATATACAAGTGATTATAAGATGTATTATTGGGCATAATAATACTAATACATTATATATACAGACTTCAAGTAAACTGTTACCCATCTTTTTACACTTGAACCAAAGCTTACTTTTACAATATCAATTCCAGAGAAAGAGAAAAAAGAAACAAGCACGCCTGTGAAATTCATAACAGTGATAATAAAAAAACAAAACAATAATTGGTCCTTTTTGTTAAACACTCTCTAGTTTTTTAGAGAGCAGAGGAAGTACTGTCAAAAATCACGTCTCTTTGAAAAGTGCATGCTCATATTAATCACAAAAATGTCCGTATGAGCATTATGAGTCTTTATGAGTCGGAGTTGCAGTAATTGAGGAAAGCCATCATGCCTTGGGCCACAGAACCCGCCTCCACTGAGTCTAAGGCATCCATCCTACTGTGGTGCAGCCTGTAGTTGAGGTCGGTTCTTCTAGTACGGATATTGCTTTTGTTTCTTCCCTGCGAAACAAGCGAGCCAAGTGCACAGCAACATGGCGGAGGCGGCGCCCGCCCCGGTGCAGTAATATGCCCAGCCAATCTGACAAGAGCCTGAAGACAAGACCGAGACAAAGAGTGTGGGCATTAGTGAACTTCTGAAAGCTTCAAATGACAAAGAATGAAGGGATCATATGTGTGATAGATGATGTTTATTAAGAAATGGTATGTGACAAAGATTGTAGCTTATGGAAAAGTATAGTACAAAGTTGTAAAATTTGGCACAGTGATTCAGAGATTGTTACAGTAATATCCCTAAAGTCTCTCAAACCTTATAGCATTAACAGTTTTAAGTATAATATAATTTTGAGCCAGTTGCTCTAGACACAAAAATTTGCTCCTGTTTCCTTGGAACATGCAGAGTTCAGTGCACCACGCAATTTTAGTATCATGGATATACTATTAAAGTTTTTTTTGTGTGTGTTAATGTTTTGAATTATATTTTATTGTTCTATTTTCTGTAGCTCAAATTTTAGTGATTTAGTTTTGTGTTTTTGTAAGTTTTATTTATTTGTTTGTTTTATATGTCTATATGTTTTTTACAGCCCGTTCTCATCCCAAGGCGTCACCTAACTGACGCTTTTGACCATGCGTCAACATGCCGACGCACATGGTACCCCTTAAGCGTCAATATGAGACGCGCCTCCTAGTGGTCTAACCCTAACCCTACCCCAGACCTAAACCTACCCATAACGGAAGCGTCATCTAACTGACGCTAAAGGGTGCCATGTGCGTCGGATTTAGACGCATGGTCAAAAGCGTCAGTTAGATGACGCCCGAGGATGAGCGTCTCATATTGACGCTTAAAGGGTACCATGTGCGTCAGCATGTTGATGCATGGTCAAAAGCGTCAGTAAGGCCTCGTTTACACTGTCAGTGAAATGTGACCCAATTCCGATTTTTTACTCGTATGCGACACAGATCGGATGTGTTCTATGACAGTGTAAACAGGAAAAAACCGCATGCATTCGGATCTTTCGAGATCGGTTTCAGGCCTCGTTCATATGTGGAAATAAATCAGATATAAATCAGATATGTGCCAATGCGACTGTCGTGTAAACAGGCAGATCGGATTTTCTGAGGCATTAGGCTGCGTCTCCACGGTTTAATGACGAGAGAAACCCGACGCACATCTGCAAAGGGACGGATGGCCCGATGAAACGTCGTGTCCGCGTAGGAGAGGAATGTGGACACACGTTGACACAACATATCAAAGGTTGGCTTGCTCATCCTAAAATTTCGGACCCACTGCTCCTCGTTAAAGCCCGCCACGATCTCATGAAAGTGCGTTTATTGCACGATTTTTTTTCACGTGCCATTTACGCCAAAAAATAGTTTTTGTGTGCATGATACGCACTTTATGGCAAGCAAAAACGATTTTTGGCATATAAATGGCACTAGAAATAAAATTCGTGCAATAGATACTCACTTTCATGAGATCGTGTTGTAGGCTATGTTCCCACCAGTCCTCAGATCTCGCTGCGCGTTCGTCCATCTGTGCAAGAAGACCCCTTTAAACATGCGCGATGTTTCAGATCTATGTCAAGTGTAAACGCATGACTCGGATATGGGTCACAATTTAAAGAATGTGTAAACGGACGGTCAAAAAAATCGGATATAGGCAACAAATCAGAATTGGGCATCAAGACCTGCAGTGTAAACGAGGCCTTAGATGACGCCTTGGGATGAGAATGTGTTGGTTTTTTAATAAAGCCAATAATCATTTGCAAACAGCAGTCCATGACGTCACACATAGAGCGCTCATGAGTATAAAAGGCCCCCTGAGTTTCACGTCATCGGCTTGTTTTGTCTTCAGGAGCCGCTTGTTTGAATGCGCGTGTAAGATAAGAGCTGGTTGGATCGTTCGAGAAAGCTGAACATGAATTTTATGTTGCATTTGTGGTAAGAAGCTCTGTTCTTGCTTGATTTTCTCCCAAGGGATAAAAATCTAGCATTTGCACAGAGCGTGTTTGCCGTTGAAGGAACTCATGTCGATGCATTCTCAGTAAGGGGCTCTGTTATTGCTTGGTTCTCTCTAGAGAGATAAGAATCTAGTGTTTGCATGAAGCGCGTTCGGATCTCAAGGATGCTGAATGCATTTATTGTGAATGCATTCACTGTGGGAAGCTCCACCCAAGGCAAGGCAAGGCAAGGCAAGGCAAGGCAAGGCAAGGCAAGGCAAGGCAAGGCAAGGCTATTTATATAGCACATTTCATACACTATGGCAATTCAAAGTGCTTTACAGAAAGGAATTCAAATAATCACAAAAATAAAAGCAAGGAAAATTAAAACAGTTATAAAAGACATTAAAAGAGATATATGATACAGTTACAAAATGAATTAAAAGAGTAAAAAGATGATACATAGATAAACTTCTCATCTGGCAAAACACCGGTGTATCATATTCTTCACAACTCCCAGTTTTACTCTGAGATTTTCCCATGGTGATTACGCTGTGTCTGTGGTGTTCTTTTGGCGCGCCTAAGACATTTATTGGACGTCTCCGATGGACCTGATTTTCCCCTAAAATCGGACAAGAGGAGCTCTAGGACTGACTCACGGGGTAACCCATGCTTGACTCTCTCTTGAGGGATGAGAGTCGAGCGTCTGCACCTCGCGGGACCACCGAGGATGGTAAGGACCAATCATGGGGATTGTAGATGGAGCATAGGAAGGAGACTGACGGTAGTCTGTCCTTTGAGGCTTCTCCTGGTATGTTTTTTCATGTCGTTTCAGGAAGCTGCTCTGTGGCTGATTCCGACCTGACTGATTTAATATAACATGTCTAATTATGAGGAATTAGATGCAGAGAGAGTTGAGGCAGGTTCTATTAATAATCCGCCTCCTCCCCTGTAACTGAATGCGCTCACTGTGATGAGCCCTGGTGAGGGAGCTCCCCTCTCACTTGAGTTTTTTCTTGTAGGATGAAATTCAAGTGTTTGCTCCTCGCGGTTCAGGCCCCATGTCTGCTGAATCAGCACGTCAGCCTTGATTGTGGGGTCATAGGCGGGCAAAGTAGAGGTGGATGTTATCAAATAAATCTGTCTCCTCTGCTTACCACCATGGGGCTCATGACAAGGCATATGTGGAGGCAAGACAGGCCTTTGAAATCCAGGCCTGTGAAACACCATGAAATCCGCCAAATGGGACTTAGGATCCCCTGCGGCTTCCTTGGGGTTCAGAGCATAGGTGATGAGAGTTATTGGGCAAACTCCATTATGTCCTGGTCTCATTTGCCTCCCTTTCCTGAGTAAAGAGTAAAGGCCTGTTCACACCGGGACGAATTTCGCGTGCGATATTCGCCGACGTTTAACGCCTCGTGACTAAACAATGGGCGCCAATGTGAGTGTGCACACCGACGCGTAAAACGCCACGCGTAAAAGCGTAATTTTTTTTAAAACGCCTCGGGTTCGTTTTTTTGGTTTGACGCGCCGCGTCAAAAACGATCCGACCAATGAGATTGGCGCTTTTGTTCACGTGTCTGGAGCTTCTGAAGTTACAGTAAAACACAACTTGGGGGCGCTCAAACACAAAACGGTCTTGCCGAGCACACATACGTAATGGCGAAGAAGATATAGCAGCGTCTACACTCTGCCGGGAAGAAATAAGACGAGGAAGATGCAAGGCTAGATGAATGTAGAGCTGCTGGTCTTGTTGGTGTCTTTATAAAGAGACACCAACGACAATAAAGAACTATATGACAAACGCGACAAACTTGCTCTCTTCTTCTGAGTGACAAGCGAGTGTCAGAAGCGTAGTTGCGCAGCGCCACTTTGTGGACCGGGGTATTTCTGTTTTACATTAAGCGCCATCTAATGTCAGGGAATGAATTTGCATGTTCACTCGGCTCATCGTCAGCGAAAATCACTTGGGTGTGAACACAAAAAACGCGTTGAAAAACGCTGACGAATAACGCGCGCCGATATTGGTCCCGGTGTGTACGAGCCTTAAGGGTGTACGCTACCCCTTTGGATGAGTGGGAATACCGAAGGGAGGTGCTAATTACTGAAGTTTTTACCACCTTGCATGGTCACTTTAGTAGGCTGCTCAACTATAATGGGCAATTCACAAAAGTCCCCCTGTTTCCCTTACCTCCCTCCCCAACTGTTGTTGGGTATGGAAGAAGGGATATATGCTCCTCTTTGGTAAAGTGCTTATATAGGGATGATCAGTGTTACAAACCAATGAGTAGAGGTGGATAACTAATGGCATCCCCCCTTATCATTGTAGCAGTAGTTCTATAGTTTAACCATTAACTATAGTGAGTCCTGGAGAAGTGCCTTTACTCAAGTCAGGGTATGAGCTATTCTCCCCTAATCGCTCTAGGGTCATTCAAATTTAGTTGATCCTCCCCTGCAGTAGGCTGCTACCTAAGAGCATTGTCAAATACTGGTAAGGTATGCCTGACATAGCTGAGGCTATGTTGAGTATTTTCCTTTTAGAGCCCTGCTCTTGAGGCCATATTAGGCTGAGGCATGTCCCGCAAGGGAGAGAGGAAGGTGTAAGAGCCAGGAACTTCCCTTGCTGTTGAGCATAGTAGCTTTAGTGGGGATCTTTCCTAGTATATTGGCAAAAAGAATCAGTGCTACTATATGAGTCACATGGGCGCTGACAGGCTTTTGTCTCTGGCTGGGTAGTCTGTAAAGTCAATTTATGCTATGCCATCTATGTTTGTGCATATTCACAGTCTAGTGAGACAGGCATTCCCTCACCATGGCATAGTGGGTATTGGTTCCCCATAGTGCCAATACCAGATGCAGCAGCGAAGTTCCACTTTGAAAGGAAACGTCTTACACCGTGTCCTAACCAGATGTGATGTGATAAGATTTTAACATGTCTGGTGTGGACAGAAAAATTGCTTGTCACTGGAATTTTATCGCATCACATCTGGTTAGGACACGGTGTAAGACGTTTCCTTTCAAAGTGGAACTTCGCTGCTCTGGCTGGGTAATCTGTAGTCACGGGTAGGGTAGTCGCTGGGACAAAAGATGTGACAAAATCAATCAAAAACCACAGCCAATCAGAACAGACGGGTTACTAACACAATCTTTATCATATAATACTCTTGTTTGTTCACAGTTTAAACATTCTTATTTCCATTCGTTTAATTTCAAGATCTGAGGTGAATTATCCATTGTTGCTTTTCGTACGGCTACAAAGCTGGGAGCACTAAATGATATTCAAAGTCGCATTACATGCTTTTAACATTAAATAAAGCACATACCTGAGATTACCATTGCCATATTTTGTGTTGATGTTCCAGCCGCGATGTCGCAGAAAAATAGAAACCGTTTCTAAAATAGAATCGTCGTGTGTATCAGTCGCGGCTGGTTAGGACAAAACCTCTGATTAACATAAAAAGATACCTTTAATCGCGTATCGCAGTGTAGCGTCTGGTTAGGACACGGTGTTAGGTTGCAACCCGGTTCCCTGAGAAGGGGAACAGGATGCTGCATCTTATTGCAACACCTAGGGCCTGCATGCGCGTCTCCCCTCAGATAAAAGTTGATGATATATAACTCAGGCGATGATGTGTATATACTTTTATACTCGCCCTTTTATTTTATAAGCGCTCCGTGTGTGACGTCATGGACTGCTATCTGTCCAATCTATCTATCCAATGATAACTGACTTTTGTTTACATGTTCCTCAGACACTGGTCTTGTGATGGCATTCCCAATAGCATCAATACAAAACCCAGCGTCTTGTTCCCCTTCTCAGGGAACCGGGTTGCATACGCAACCTAAGACATTTTCGTTTTTCGTTTTAATTTACTTTTTGTCTAGTACAAAAATGTACATCTAGGGCCAAAATATAAAGTTTTTAGCATTCATGCCAAAGTAAAATGAATATAGCTTCTAAAATCAGTGAAGTGTTGAATATTTTATTAGTACAAATGAAGCTGCTAATTAAAGGCAGAAAAACAGTGGCATCATAATGATGATTAATTACATAAAATTGGAGAGTGCCATGCAGTTATTTGCATTTATATAAGTTCAAGGGCATTTACGCTAAACATAGCATCAGACCGATGGGAATACAACAGAGTACGGCTGCTTAGTGGATCACAAAATGAACAGAAAAGACCAGATTCTATAACTTAAAAGAAAGAAAGACAGAAAGCAAGACCCTGGGGCATTCATTAAGGACTGTTACAGGTTCCCTACAGGTACATCAAAGGACCAAAATATCTTGATATCTCATTTAAAGCAACACTCAAAGGGAGACAGACAAAACTTCTGGGCCACATTTGTTTGTTCCCCCATTGCGGCAAGTATTTCAAACAACTTTGACGCATTTGCCCTTAGCTTTCAAATCATGTGCAGCTTTTAAAATAGTAAAACTCCCCAGAGTGAGAGCAGACAACCTCAGGAAAGAAATATTCTCAATTCCTCCCAATTCTTTTGAGCCAGACCCACTTGATGTTACACTATAATGCAGCTTCTTACTTTGAAATCATGCAGCCCTTTTCACTCTTAATAGCTGTTGCAATTGCAACTCGATATTGTCTGTTTATTATGAAAAATATTCCTTCTGACAAACAGCCGAGGTCTGGGACTTTCCTAATGCAGACACAGTCTGTCATTTGTATTATAGTTCGGGCGCTGAATGCTAAACAAGCTCTCTACAAGTCTGAGTATTTGAATCAACGGTCATTTGCACTCTATCCTTTTCATGTTCCCAGTCTCAAGGTGACTCATAGTTTGTTGCAACATTTAGTCTTGTTTTCTAAAGCAAGAATTGCTCTAACTATCGCTCATACTTTGAACGTGAATGATGCCTCAAACTATACCGCTTGTTGAAGAGAGCTGTGCTGTTACTGTTTAAAGCAGTTAAATGCACAATTTTAATCTGATGGATGAAATCAGAAATCGGCAACACATTTTTGAGTGAACTATACCTTGTGAAAAAAGAATTGCACTTAATTAAATATTTAATTTGCACTTGTAGTGTAGGCCTACTTCAAATGTTTTATTATTTTAGTCACATTTTATTTAAATTTTAAGTATATATTAAAAAAAAAATCTTACAGATAATATAATATTAAATAAATAAAAGGCCACTTAAGCGTACTTTAAGAGAGTACACCATGACTGTTCCTTTTAAAAAGTGTACTTAAAAACTTTACTTTAAAATACATTTTAAAACTATGGCCTGGTTTCACAGAGAGGGCTTAGATTAAGCCAGGATTAGGCCTTAGTTCAATTAAGACATTTAAGTAGCTTTTATAAACGTGCCTTAGAAAAAAACATTACTGCTGTGCATCTTGAGATAAAACAATGGCACTGACATATTTTAAGATATCTCAGTGCAAGTTGTGTTCAGTTAAAACAGCTCAGACATGCATTGTACTCTAGGACTAGGCTTACGCCTTGTCTGTGAAACCAAGGGATTATGTTATAAAATAATATTTGTCATGCTTAAAAAAAGTAGGCCTACACTTATTTTAATGTGTTGAACATACTAAAGCACATGTAAAGTACTTGATTAATAATTTAAAGTATGCTTTAACCATGTTTCAAAGACAATAGAAGTAATTGTAAACCTACTTAAGTTGGCAAAAAAGAACTCTACATTTATATTAACTGCAATTAGCTGAACTTTAAACTAATACATTTCTATTTTATTGCAAATAGTATGCAGTTAACAACATTACATATAGTCTGCACTTTTAAAGTACAGTATATTATTTCCGTAATAAGTACTCTTTTTAATAGTATGCTAAAAGGTACCTCTTTTTTAAAAGGGATCTCTTTAAGCAAGGTCAATTGTTGGACATGTAGATGTATGATGTAATGTAGATGTTTGAAGATGTATATAAAGTTCAGAGTGAAGGTGACATGAGGACGTACCAAGTTCAAACTGATCTGAGCTGTTGTTACACGTCTGTCGGACCTCCTCACTGTCCCACCCGAGAGGATACAGAGCACAGCCTGAACCGATGAGCAGACCTGCAGAAACAGACACAACAAGACATGAATGACGTTACTCATGTCATGTATAATAGACTAAACACATGCACACAATCATTAGTGGCATTTGCTATAAGCATACAATTTGCTAAGGTTTTTCAAAGTACCAGCCCTAAGTATTAAACTTTAATCACACAGTTGTGATACCTCAAATCAAGTGACATGATGTGCTATTCATTTTCTAAGTGATGCAGACTTACAAAAAAATCCCATTGACTTAAAATAAGCAGCCACCTAGAACTAGCCCGAACACCTAAACAAGCAGTTAACTAATGTTTACTAGTGGGACCTTATTGTAGTGTCATTAAATATTCTAATAAATATTATAATTGTTATGGTGCAGAAGGGAAGAGGATGATATTTTTGCAGCAATTTATTGATGAATCCAAAACAAACAAAGAAAATCCAAACAGGGAAGACAAAATTCCAATCTAGAACAAACACTACAATTCAACAGGGACCGGAAACGCAACAGCTTTACAAAAACATGTAAAGAAATAAACTGACAAACAAAGATGTTAATGCACTCTGGGTAACAAGGGGCTTGACAAGGCACAGGTGATAGAAATAAGTCACTAAAGTAACAAATGAGGGTAAGTATGGGAACCATAGATATCCATAATAAAGGCTAGATGTCTCGTCCGCGCTGCTGGCCAATGGAGGTCGACGTCCGCACCTGGCGGCCATCTTGTCACAGGCAGCTCGCTCACTAGTAACATTGTGTTTTAATGGTGCATGTCCTTTTTAAATAACCATCACTTGCTCAATTTTCTCCCGATTTTCAAACGGTTTGGTTTGTTATAAACGTCAGAGATGTAGTTATGACACTGCATACTTATGAATAATAAGTGTATAAATAAATAATCATTCAGAATTATAGCCACGTTAATAACATTTGTAAGAAACCAAACCGTTTGTAAATCCGTCAAGATTTCAACGAGATAAGAGTATTTGTGTTCGTGCTGATCACTCATCTTACATCAGGTACCACAGAGCCCGCCAGAAAGCTTGCCTGTGACAAGATGGCCGCCGGTGATGACGATAGAGACTCCGCCGTAAGACATCTAGCCTTTATTATGGATATCTATGATGGGAACAAAGTGAAACAGGATCTAAAAACAAGAAGTGAACACTGGAAACAATGGACACTTCAAAATAAAAGTCCAAAATAAACCCAAGGGCTGGGCTTGCTTGTTTTTTAATGACAATATTTTTTGTCATTTTTTGTCAAACGATATTTTTTAGCAAATTTAAAGGCCCTTTCACAACAAAAGTGAGCTGAATAACCCTCAGGCTGAAGGAAATGCAAAGTCACTCCTGTCCAGTAGACGGCGCCGCTCAAGCAAACCTTTCAGCTGTGCTTTCATTCTGGATTACAGAAGAATAGGACACAGAAAGTGCAACACTCTTACTTCAGCAATAAAAACAAAAACATGAAAAACAAATCATAATGTTTATCTAAAGTAATTTTTGCTTATTTGTATGGTTGAACTGGATCATCAAAGTTCTGCAGCAAAGATACTAAAACTACAATAATCATCATGTTCACACACAGCGCACACAACACCTCTCCGCACTTACTCCCGATTTCTCTCAACACGAGGACAGGAGAGCTGTCAGTGGATAAAAGGGAAAACAAAGTAACTTCCCAGCAAGCAATAGCCGTCATTTCACCGTCTAGGTTAACTATAGACCTGATGTAGTCCGGCTATGAGTAACCCACTTCTAGACAAAATAACCTTAAATTTGGTTATATGTCGTTTTTGCCAAAATAACTTGTGAGATGTATGATATTCCATCATGCAAGCAAAGTAAACAATGATTACAAGGTTTTTGGTTTCATTTCTTCACTCATTTCATTTCTTTGTTATCTAATTGATGACTAGTCTATTCTTGGGTGATGGTTTAGACGTCTATTAAATTTTCACTGCGACAGCCCAAATTCTGCCTTGTTTTAGCCTAGACGTCAGGGCTGTGTTCGAACGGCTATTAGACGTCTTTTAAACGCAAAATTGCTTGCTCTAGTAGTAACTCAGATTTTTTGTTGTAAATTTAAAAGTAATGCATTACATTACTAGTTGCTTAAAAAGTAATCTGATTACATTACTCGCATTACATTATCCGTTACACTAACACTGATGCATCGCTACTAAAACGGTCTTCTATCTACCAGTTTTGCAATAAAATAAAATACAATATACAAATACCATAAAATAAAATAAAATAACAAAAGTAAATGAACAGAACACATGTAACAAATTAGCCTCAATATTTGACCTATCAGCACAGATAAAACGGTGGCATTTACCTCTGGCATTTGTTGAAATCTGTAAAGTCCATTCTTTTGAGACTACAACAAGAACTAAATCTGTTCAGATTTTAAAATAAGTGTAGTGTATTCCAGCCTTTAGTGACAAAATAAATAAATAAATCATCCTACAAGTATCACACCAAAAATGGACTGGGATCAGTTGAATCCCTGCTGAAACTAGCGGGCCAAGGCCTGGTCCCCAGTGCCACAGGAAGATAGCGCCACTTCTCCGAAATTTCATGAGCCGGGGTCTTGACACAGAGTCCCCCTGGATCCAGGAGCTCTGTCTCTGGATAGATACCGGCCCGCAGGTCTTTTGCTAAGGGGCTTTTCTATCACATTAGCTTAATCC
The DNA here is from genome assembly GCF_029890125.1 of Rhinichthys klamathensis goyatoka. Taxonomy (NCBI): domain Eukaryota; kingdom Metazoa; phylum Chordata; class Actinopteri; order Cypriniformes; family Leuciscidae; genus Rhinichthys; species Rhinichthys klamathensis. The sequence continues at coordinate 890,156 of NW_026606765.1, read as the reverse complement.
TTTTCAATTCGCCCCTCACATGCCTATCAGTTTTAGTGGGGCAGGAGAGAGAGAGAGAGAGAGAGAGAGAGAGAGAGAGAGAGAGAGAGAGAGAGAGAGAGAGAGAGAGAGAGAGAGAGAGAGAGAGAGAGAGAGAGAGAGAGCACATTGAGGCGTGATGATTAACCCCCGTCACACCGCACACACTTATGCGGTGGGCTGAGATAACAGACAGTAATTCATCTATACACTGCTGTACACAGTTTGAGCGAGGTGAGAGATGTCCTTACACACACACACACAAACACAAGCACACCGATAATCAAATTCTCTGTGCTGCTCATTTTTAATATGTGTTCAGACGTTGAGATATTAATCAGGACTTGAGAGAGGAAGTCATAAAAGCCGACCGGAATGTATATTAAGATATCATCACAATGTGCTTTGACATTTGGAGGGGCAAATTATTAATGTCTCATTGATGCCCGTGTTTTTTAAAGGCAGGCTCTAAATGAAACTATTTCTCACCCTCAAAAATGCATAACTGTATAGTTGCAAGATAAAGATGACAGCTTCTCATACTCTTGATTTAATCTCAAAGCAGTTTTATATGGCTCGCAATGCCTTTGTAGATGTAGTAGACCTTCTGATGCACAATATTTTTGACTAAAAAATATAGCTCATACTTTTGATGAATGATACATCAAATCACGCAACTTGAGAAGAACGATAAAAATGGCAATACAAAATATATAGGGATCAAAAGCCAGTGTTATTTTAGGATAATTGACAAACTATTATAGTTTCAACTTTTCATATTTTATATGAATGTTTATTTTATTTGATTTATTTTACATGTTTATTTTATTTTATATGTCTGTATATTTTTTTTAATAATTTTACTTTTCATTTTATTTTTAGTTGTTAGTCATTTTAGTACCAGTTAAACTAAATGAAAATGAGAAGTGTTGACTTGGATGAATGTTTTTTTTAATGCTTTATTTTTATTTTTAACAAAATGTTTTTGATATTTGCACCTGGTCACATTATGAACGCTCTTCTGTCTCAAATCTGTGTCGAACAGATACAGTTGCTTCACATTATATTTATATGAATACATATACAAAACTTGTTTTATTTTTATTTTTTTATGTTGTATTTCAATGACCAAAAAGCTTTGGTAATATGCAAGCTTACAAACAACTATAGTGAAACAGAAGATTTAATAGTCTTTTCTTCACTATTGTGACATAAATATGAGTGAAACTGTCACAATCAAACGGCTTCTCGAACAAGAACAAATGTAGGGCGGGACTTGATTTTGTCCGTTGAGAACTGATTGGATGGTTGTGGTTTGCTATTGGTGGATCTCATGTGAGTGACAGGTAAACACATCATCAGAGAAGAGAAGAGATAAGCTGCAAGAGCTTTGGGAAGTTATTTTGATTAAAGATTATGAAAAAAAAAAACGAATGATGTGCACAGATAAATAATTTATAATAAATACTGCAATATTCCATTAAAAAATAAGTAGTGCCTTTGATTTCACGGTAAGTTTAAGAACAAATTATAGAACCAAACTATAAACTAACTAGTAGCGAACATAGGTATGATTCCAGGGAATGCAGGAACTAATAAAATGTATACCTTGAATTGAATTTAAGTTTTTTTTATTATGATAAAAATGTTCTGCCAAATATGTAACAGTAACCCTGTTCTCAAGAACACTGAAACTTGGACATGTGTATGTGCCACATAACCACTCAGTCCGCATTAGTAAGTTTGACATCGGAAAGCACCACTTAAATTTCAGTGCATGAAAAAATCAATCTCCTTTAATAAGTGTTCATCATGCAAAATCATCCAAAAGAAAGTCAAGCTTGTAGATTTTACATTTAGTGCCTCTAAAACTTTTAGCACAGCTAAAATCTCTATTTTAAAAGTTTGCATTATATAATCTTCGCAGCAGCAGAGGCACCAATGTGTTTGCCAGCAGCCCATGTTGTGACGCTAATGTATTCCTGCTGAATATTAAACAAAATCATAAATTCTCTTTCAAGTCGTCAGTAATGTCAAGAGATAAAGAGGCGTGTAATCAGCTTGAAATGCCCCGCAGCACTCAAAAGTAAAAACAAAAGGGGTACAGCCTCCACCGTCCTAAAAAATTAAATGAATGCAGCATAAGGGATTTTTAGGTCTTCATTAATCATAAAGTGGGTGTTGTCCTCATTTTAACACTGAGAGACATATATAACACTACAGCTAATTAGCATAGTCATAAAATGGTGTTTCTGTTATCCATCCTTCATTTTATTTTTAAAAATGTATTTGAGGTTAAAAAGTGAGCAAAGAAAAAAAATCCAATTATTATGTTCCGATTTATTCTGTTTATTCACTTGGGAAAAAATGTAAATAAATCAGTTTTATGAAACAGAAGGTAAAAGAAAACAGGAAGTGCAGAACAACAAAAGACTGCTCTTCTCATGCTGTAGCAGGATGACAAGGAGAAACGGAGAAAAGGTTTCATTGCCTGTTGATCAAATGTCTTTTATCTTTTCATTTTCTTCCCTTTGTTCGTGCACTTCAGTCATCCAATCAGTCAGGAGTTGTCTTCCATTGCAGAAATGTTAATGATGCATATTACTTATTGATTCAAACGAGAAAGTGTGACAAATAATGATGGGTTTCCTGTGCGAACTCTCCACGGGAGCTGGAGGTGAGGCAACATGGCTAATCATCTCAAGATCTGAGGTGGGAAACCACAAGAAAAAAAAATAAGTCTAACTAAAACAGCAGGTTTATTTTGTATCTGGTTACTGACGTCCACTGCATAAGAATGTGCATGAACTTAAAGGGGTATACTTAACTGTTGGCAAAATGGGCTTTCAAAAAAACTTGGCATTTTATTTTTTCTACCTGACAAGAGAAAACAGAGAAAAGAGGCTGTTGTCTTCCCTTTTGCCAAACAGGTAGGAAAACTACACTACCCATAATGCACTGGGCATGTTGCCGTACAAGGCCACTCCCACTCCCGTCTGCTATGGATACACTTACCAGAGTCAAATACCGCCTTGCTTTAGTTGGAAATACTTCTTAGCAAACTTTAAGTCATAATGGTGTTGACTTGTGTTGTTCCAGATGCAATGAATTTCTTTCTTGAACACAAAAAAAGAAGATATTTTGAAGAATGTCGGAAACCAAACAGTTCATCATGGACCCCATTGACTTCCATAGTTTTTTGTTTTTTTCCTACTATGGAAATCAATGGGGACCATCAACTGTCTGGTTACCGACATTCTTCAAAATATCTCCCTTTGTGTTCAGCAGAAGAATGAAATTTGTCCCAGTTTGAAATTTTTTTTATACAATGCAATGTAAATTCTGTCCACAATGAAAGTGAAAATGCAACACTATCATAGCTAATCAGAACATGGACCAATGAAACGTCAAGGAGGACGGGGATATATTGGCTAAGACGAGCTGAGTTTGGAGACTTGATCTCGAGGCTTTGGTCTAAAAACCTCTGGATCTCGGATCTCGGATGGTCTCAGACAAGACTTCAGCCTAAAAATGTCTATGGTATTGGTCTGAATCCTGGATGATCAATTCTTGTTTCCAACTCAGTTTCAAGTCACCTATCTGTTAAGCAACCAGAAGGACACTTGATCTAAATTAAAATAACTATAGAAACAGTCTCCCCTCAAGCCGTGTGTTAAAAGTAGCGCCGAACAAATGCAGTCTGTCATTTTTCATCTTTATTTGATTGCATTTCATTAAGTGTTTTTTTCCCACAAGTTTAATCCTATCATCCACACTTCCTATATGTGGGTTATTGAAAGACTGAGATGGGTAGAGGAGGGACAGAGGGTGGGTGGAGATTACCAAGAATGGAAACAACAACTTTATTGATGTGCCAAGAAACCACAGGGAGGAGGAGGATCTGAGCGCCAGCTATCAGAAGCTCTTGTTCACGGGCCTCCGAAGTTGCTCTCGAAAAAAAAACTGGGCTATGATGTGTCTTGTCTTTCTGTTTCATCAAACTTTGTGACCTCTTTACGTCTGTTTTTCGACTTCAATGACAGGCGCAAACGAAAGCCCTGCGAGTGCATTGAGGATTCACCTCACGTCAGTGTCCCAGATATGCCTGCAATTACTTGTTTGAGGTGAAAAGACGTGCGTTCTAAACCAGCCCAAATGTGCTGTAATGAATTCCATCTATTTCAGAGAGGTTTTGACATGCAACAAGAGGTGCTTTGGCTTTTAGAAGCATGGGAATGAAAATTAGTTACTTTATGGAAATCTACAGCTCTGTTTCAGTGACTGATGTTGCTGATGGCAGGGGTGGAGGTGTAAAACACCTGTTACACTTTATTGTGCACTTGTACCAATGAACAATCTCTCAATGTGTGGCTTCCTACCGTGACAGAATGTCTTTTTAGTTTTACGATATTGCATTACAGAAGCAGAATATTGAGGAATAACAACATTTCCACAAATGCTAATAACTTTTGAATAAATGTGCCTATTGTAATGAAACTGGTCTTAATAGATTCCTTGGGTTATGCCGAAAACATAGATACAAATGTTGCCATAGTCAGCCTAGTCTCGCGTAGCCAGACCTTCAGACTGACGGCTGAAGGTTTAGACTACGTTTAGCCAACGTTCCGTGGGCGTGACGTCTGAGGCTGAGACTATAGTCAGCCAAACTTCCTGTCCACCATCTTTATTTTCATTCAATACTTACCTTTTCTAACTCCTCCTAGACCATTTGTCAGATTTTCACCAAAATCTAATCGTATCATCTCTAGACCGTGCTGACTAAAAGTTATGGACTTTATGTTGAAACCGTTTTCATATACGGCAGCAGCAAAGTTGAGGTATGATGCCAAGTTGACTGTTCAGGCTTTATCTCTGATTTGTTTTTATGATTCTTCAGCCATTTGCCTAAAATCCTCTTAAAATATCTTTGCTCCTTGCTGCAGTTTGTCTGACACTCCCTGGCATGTCGTATTGTCTTCTTTGCGCTTGGCCCCGATAATTGCTGCTTGCAGCTATATTTAAAATCATTGGCGTTCTTATTAGGGGCCAAGCACTGAAAGTGCAGAGGCACCTATTGAAATCATTGGCGTTTTTATTATTATTCTTCCATTTTCTCTTCTTCTTCTTCTGCTCTGGGAGTCTAAGAACTGCTTTGTGGGAAAGTTATGAAATTTGGCACACATCATTTAAAACAAGAGCCAGAGCAAATACTTTACATTGTATCGACATTTTTATATTCAGAAACAAACTATCTGTGAAATCAGATACTAGTAACAGTCATGGGCGTAGGTTTAGGGGGGGACGCTATAGGTACTAGTCCCAATCAATATTTTAAGATGACAAAATTGTCCCCACCAATATTTTAGCGAACTCCTTTGTGCTGCTGTTTTGATCGATTCCGACAGCGAGGACGACAGCACAAGAAACACTGTCATTTGATTGGCTGAAATCGAGCGGGTGTGTCGATGACAACGGTAAGTTACCAGGGCTGTCTGCCAATACAGACCCCATAAAAGGCCAGAGTAAAACATTTTAATATTCCCTTTGCCCTTCAGCATGTACATTTTTGTACTGCCAAAGCTGAGACCAAACCTACGGCCTTGGTAACAGTAGTAGCGCTGGCTAAAGAAGCTTTGGCGGACACACAGCCTTATAGAGAAATGTTGGCCGGCCAATATCGGCAAGTATCAGTGAAACAAGCTGGCATGGCAACCAGTAGATTGGGATTGTTGACAAACAGGTGGATGTGGGCGAGATGATATGAAGAAGACTTCTACAACAGGCGTCCACCCATGTGTCAAGGGTCAACACAAACAATCCCTCACTATCCATCCCAAATCTATGACAATCTCTCACCTATTATTAAGATCAGACGCCTGCATTTGAGAAGACATCGATCGCAGAGAGTGTAAAACCAGTCCATTACAGGCTGCCATTAGTGTTGTCCATTAAAGAAGCATTCAATATCCGCCTCTGAGTGGGTCATAATGAGTCTGCAGTTAATGCGTGTGCACGCTCTGTGATTATCTCTCTAAGTGCCATTCATTCAGTCTGGCCTGAAAGCAAGCCACCCTGCCTCTTACATGCCTACAAGTAATTAAATATGAAATCACATAATCATAATACCAAACAGCGGGGTTTAAGGGTTTAAGAGGAAATGTGAAAAGCACACACCCTAGACTAGTTGCCATTGGTTGAACTTAGAGGTTAGCGGTACACTTGTGGAAATCTGTCAGTTGGTGGAAATTTTTGATTGGTTTAACTTAATTACCGTAATAACTTATAATATTCATTAACCATGCATTTATATTCTGTAGTTATCATAATGCAATAATATAACAATTATATATTATTAATAGGGCTGTAATTTGTAACAGGAAAAAAAAAAGGAAAAAAACTTGACTTAAATTAGACTTGAAATAGATTTGATTTTAATTAGACTTGACTGGAGTTACAATAGACTTGAATTAAGTTAGACATGACTGGTTTTAAAATAGAAATGACAACTTAAATTAGACATGACTTAAAATAGACATGACGACTTAAATGAGACATGACTTAAAATAGACCTAACTTAAATGAGACATGACTTAAAATAGACTTAACTTAAATTACATATGATTTGACTTAACATCAACATGACTTAAACTAGACTTGACCTAAATTAGTCTTGACTTAAAATAAACTTGTTCTTAAATAGACTTGACTCAAATTAGACATGTCTTGATTTGATTTAGACGTCTTGGTTTAAATTAGACATGACTTGACTTAAATGTAGACGTCTTGATTTAAATTAGACATGACTTGACTTAAATTAGTCATGACTTAAAATAGACCTAAATTAAACATGACTTAAAATAGACCTAAATTAGACATGACTTAAAATAGACTTAAAATAGACCTAAATTAGACATGACTTAAAATAGACCTAAATTAGACATGACTTAAAATAGACCTAAATTAGACATGACTTAAAATAGACCTAAATTAGACTAGACTTAAGGTAAATTACACAACCTAAAATAGACTTGGAAAAGTGTATATTGGGATCTAAACTGTGTCCAGCATTAATGGGAACTACAATACTTTTTTTTTAAAGCAACCCAGGATGTACTTGATGTTACCATTGGTGTTATTTCATAGTTCCAATAATGACTTTAATATAAACCTAAAGTGAAGAATTCACTTCTAACTAGTACAGTCCACACCCAGTTGGCACAGAAAGCTCTCGGATGGAAAGCAACGAAAAGCAGCCAAATGCAGTGTGAGACATGATTTGCCCATAAATGCATTAGGGAGTTTTTATTCTCATGGTATTTTATGAGTTCATGCATTTAAATTGTGTGTCATTTCCATCAGTGAGCACAAATAATTTTCCACATTCACACACAGTAACTTTCACTCACAAATGCCTTGATTGGCTGACGGGTTTTTTAAAGGGCCTGCAGTGGTTACATGCATGACTGGGGCACATTTTGTTCAGAGTCTCTTTTTAGACCAATAATTCCATAATCTATATTTTATATATGTTTTGGTTTATGAAACGAAACCTAAGCACTTGAGTCGTTTCTAAATTTTTGCTGGGATGCCAACACGACTGAATGTTTGCCTTCACGCTGAACAGCAAAATCGTGCAGGTTTATGAAAAGTTGGCCTATGTTGTTTATCCACGTAATAAAGGTTGAAAGGTGAGTTCTTAATCCTGCCATCAGAGGTTTACGTTCGTTCTCTGCTGAAATCCTCTTTGGAGTGAGAACAAGGCTTTTTCTTTCATCTGTCTGCCATTGCTCTGTCTCGGGATCACTTGTACCTTTTGTCATCCTTTCCTAGTCCTCTTCAATGGCGCCTCAGGAATTCTGCGCCCCTGCTCTCTGGCCCACACAATACCATTCATGTTTAGCATTCAAAAGGGCAGAAAGGAGAGGGCAGGGCGAAAAGAAATAAGCCCAGTTGAGTTTTAGGGAGCGAGCAGAATGGGAGCCGTGAATAGGTCACGTCGGAGCCGCTTTTAAAGGGCTGCTGTCAGAGGCTTTGAAAGAATCGGGAGTGCTGTGAAAAACGGCCCACCGAGGGATGAGGGCATCGCGGTGACTGTCGAGGTGCTTGAACCGTCAGGACGGGACCTGCCTCTCCCTCAGACACTTTCACAGGGGACGAAGACTGATGGAAGGAGAACAGAATGGCCCAATGGAGAAGAAACAGGAGCAAAGAATACAAGAGGAAGTACAAGGACCAACTGACAGAAAAAGACACATTAAGATGAATGTGAAAAAAAAAACCAACAGAAGGCAAAGTAGCCACACAAAATAAGGCATATGATTTATATAAATATCTAAAATAATATACATAATATTACAAATAGGATTTACTTTTTGTTATAGATTAAACAATTATATATTATTAATAGGGCTGTCATTTTATTGTTTTAAATTGTGTGATTAAAGAAAATAATTATATTATAAAGAATTATGCCGCTTGACTTATGCATTAATTTGTCAATAAGAAATTATCCTATAAGCATAACAAGACTGCAGGCCAGTGATATGCTGTTAAATGTTAAATATAAATATAATAAAACACTTCTAAAGACACTTTTTTGTATTAAATGCTTTCTTCCGCCACATAAATTACTTTTAGCTTTTCTCATCAAATATTAATAAATTCTGCACATGTACTGAATTTATTACTAATCTAATTCGTTTCTATAAATAATTTAGATATTGAATTTGTTATTAGTGTTATTTTAGTATTATTGAGATATCAGTAATGTTTTATTCATGTTTAGTCACCTATTTAGTCATTTTGTTGTGTATTTTGTCACTTATTTAAAATATTTTGTTTTAATAATTAGTTGAGTTAAACTAAATGAAAAATATAAAATATGTAAGCACGAAGAATCTATTAATCTTGATTAAAGATAAATAAACGATAGTATGAATAATGTAATAAAATAAAGATGAATCTACATATTATGTAATAAATCTATAATTAGTTACTATTAATATTTTTTCTCTGTAAATCATTTATATTATATACACTCACCGGCCACTTTATTAGGTACACCTGTCCAACTGCTCGTTAACACTTAATTTCTAAGCAGCCAATCACATGGCGGCAACTCAGTGCATTTAGGCATGTAGACATGGTCAAGACAATCTCCTGCAGTTCAAACCGAGCATCAGTATGGGGAAGAAAGTTGATTTGAGTGACTTTGAACGTGGCATGATTGTTGGTGCCAGAAGGGCTGGTCTGAGTATTTCAGAAACTGCTAATCTACTGGGATTTTCACGCACAACCATCTCTAGGGTTTACAGAGAATGGTCCGAAAAAGAAAAAACATCCAGTGAGCGGCAGTTCTGTGGGCGGAAATGCCTTGTTGATGCCAGAGGTCAGAGGAGAATGGCCAGACTGGTTCGAGCTGATAGAAGGGCAACAGTGACTCAAATAACCACCCGTTACAACCAAGGTGGGCAGAAGAGCATCTCTGAACGCACAGTACGTCGAACTTTGAGGCAGATGGGCTACAACAGCAGAAGACTCCACCGGGTACCACTCATCTCCACTACAAATAGGAAAAAGAGGCTACAATTTGCAAGAGCTCACCAAAATTGGACAGTTGAAGACTGGAAAAATGTTGCCTGGTCTGATGAGTCTCGATTTCTGTTGAGACATTCAGATGGTAGAGTCAGAATTTGGCGTAAACAGAATGAGAACATGGATCCATCATGCCTTGTTACCACTGAGCAGGCTGGTGGTGGTGGTGTAATGGTGTGGGGGATGTTTTCTTGGCACACTTTAGGCCCCTTAGTGCCAATTGGGCATCGTTTAAATGCCACGGCCTACCTGAGCATTGTTTCTGACCATGTCCATCCCTTTATGGCCACCATGTACCCATCCTCTGATGGCTACTTCCAGCAGGATAATGCACCATGGCACAAAGCTCGAATCATTTCAAATTGGTTTTCTTGAACATGACAATGAGTTCACTGTACTAAAATGGCCTCCACAGTCACCAGATCTCAACCCAATAGAGCATCTTTGGGATGTGGTGGAACGGGAGATTCGCATCATGGATGTGCAGCCGACAAATCTGCGGCAACTGTGTGATGCCATCATGTCAATATGGACCAAACTCCCTGAGGAATGCTTCCAGCACCTTGTTGAATCTATGCCACGAAGAATTGAGGCAGTTCTGAAGGCAAAAGGGGGTCCAACCCGTTACTAGCATGGGGTACCTAATAAAGTGGCCGGTGAGTGTATAATTATAATATCACAATTTATGCCTTATAAATAATTTATATAATTTATTATTAATGATTGCTAATATATATATATATAATATCTTCCACAGATATATAAAAAAAAAATATATATATATAAGCATGGTGAATCGCAAATGGCTATTTCTGAGGGACAGTATATTGATGTCGTTCAAATGAAGTATTGTGGCTGCCAACCCTTTAAAGCTGTCGAAGAAGTTTCACCTCAGGTTACCGCACCCCAGATATTGAGATCTTATTCATACCTGCAAACTATATTATCTTTAATTTTGCAATATTTCAAGAAACCATTATGACTTCTTTATTTTTAAGGTCCCTTGAAACACATCAGACAAAAGTCTTGTATAATGTGAATATCCTTAAGACTATTAAAATCGTATTTGCCCAGGGTTTGTCAGGTTTGTTGTGAATATGACTTTCTTTATTGCAAAGTGCTTTGATATTCCCCCGCTGTTCCTTTAACATTTCATCTTCTTTTACAGTCCAAAATGTATTAGAGCAGAGTTGTTGGAGTAGCTTTATGCTACAGTGAGTTTATCATTAGAGAAAAGCTTTCCCATAATCCTGTGAGACAGCACTGTGGATTCTTCTAGGGTCATTGAAAGGGTGTATTTCGCGGATTGGAGGGGATGGGAATGGGGCTGGGCAACTTCGGTGGGAAAGTTTGGATCTGGAGTGCAGTAAGTGGAGGCTTGAGCGATTACGTGTTGAAGACCGGATAGTTAAAACTCTTATACCATTAGATGGCTGAACTTGAGAGGATCAGATGTGTTATAACTCTGATTATATCTTCTGTGTGAAGCAGTCTGGGAATGTAGCGCTGGCTTTAGGGCATCAGAGGGAGAGTCAAAGGTCAAATCACTATAAATAAGCCATTGTTTTTCATTAGAGTCATCTTCATCAGTTCGCACATACGAGAGAAGATGTGCTGTATGAGAGAGAGTGAGATGGCTGTCAGCCCATGAGAATTGCTCTGAGGAACTACAAGGTCAGGTCAGACTGCATTAATCTCAGCCGGCACTGACCCAATGAAGACAGAGGTCAAATGAACATGACTAGATCTATTTAAAGAAGTAGATCAGCCAAAAAATTCTAATTCTGTCTTCATTTAAGACCTTATGGAATTTATGACATTATTACTACAATATCTTTCAGTACATATGATTTGCATATACACAATATATACTGATATAAGGTCCTTAAGTCAATCTGCTTGCAATCACATCATTCTCTATAGGGCACAGCTGATTGGTTACTGCTGTATCAGCAGCCAATGATCTCGCTGCTCAACCTTCAAATCGCAGCTTCATTAACAAACGAACCAGTTCTTTGTGAACAAATTAATTGTTTTAACATTTGTTTGTGAATCGGAAATGCACTGATTCTCGGCTACCTCTGAGAAATCGAAACCCGTCCAGATAGTATGTCCGTATTGTTTGCTCCAATTTTTTTTAAATAAATACGATCTTGATTAACTAGATTGAAACATTTATGCTGGTTTGTCTTAAAGGCAAAAGTCATGTTTAAATATATATATAATACATGTAGTTTGAAGCCGTTATGCCAGGAAATATAGATGTTCTGTGCGTTTTCTAAAGTGTTGCGATAAGTGGTAGCTAGGCTCTTGTTATGCAGTTGCTGGGGTGTTGCTACGGTATATGGTTGCTAGGGTGTTCTGGCTGACCTTCCATTTATATCCACACAGGCATTTCTACCTCTGTTAATAACAGTTTCAAGCAGTTTCAAGACTTTATTCGTGGCAAATGCTTTACAATCCTATTCCAAGGAAGAACACGACTTGACAAGCAGTCACCTTTGAACATTTCTTGTTGTTTGACTCATTACTGTCTTGTTTGCAAGCCAAGGCAAGAATTAACCAAATTAAAGCCCCATTAAAAAATGGTGGTGTCTTACACGAAGCAATCGCTTCAGCAGTGGAGGCAGTCATTGCTACTTCTCTTGAGATAGACCTCCGCAGTTCTTTGGCAGGAACTCAATTTGTCCGCATGGCTACTATGTCATTCCTGAAACCCATACCCATCTCTTTTCAGCAATTCCCACTCCATCTCCATTGATCTGTTGCCCACTGAACATGTCAGAGGTCTCCAGGCAATAGCCGGATTGATCAAATCGAACACTTAGTAAATCAGGCCCTGTTAATGATCTTAAGGTATAAATTCACACCAAATGAAAACACTTTAATGAGGCACTTTAAATCCAGTTTAAAGGGATAGTTCACTCGAAAATTAACATTCTGTCATCATTTACTGTACCTAAACTCCTGTTGTTTCCAAACTTGTACGACTGTCTTCCGAGAAACACAAAAGAAGGTATTTTGAAGAATGTACCTGATGCTCTTTTCCATACAGTTGGAAATCAACTGGATGGAATTGAATGAATGGGGGCTGAAGCTTTCAAGCTTACATTTTATTTTTAAGGTGTTACATCGTAATTATACATTTAAGTATTGAGTAGTAATAATAAGCAACTACACGTAGGCCTTACTATAGGGTTAGGGTAGGATTAGGGTTAGGTTGAGGGTTAATTATGCATAATTTACTGGTATTACTATGGTAAGTACATGCAACATTTCTAACAAGGACACTGGAAAATAAAGGGCTACCAAAAAAAATCATAAAAGTGGTCCATATGACTTTTTAAAAGTAATGCGTTACAATATTGTACAATACTTAAAAAAGTAACTAATTGCATTTGTGACCTTATAGAAAGTTACGCTACTTTTGTTACTTTTTCGAACATGAAAACATGAGCTTGAAAGCTCCAGTATCCATTGATAGTAATTGCATGAAAAAGAGGAACCAGTACATACTTTATAATTTCTCCATCTGCGTTCCACAGACGAAAGAAAGTTGTACGGTTTTCGAAACGACACGAGGTTGAGTAAATAAAGACAATTTTCATTTTCCAATGAACTGTTCCTTCAAGTTCAACTGTATTCGGATTTCTTTGGGAGGAAGCTAAGAGAAAATACGGCGTGTGGAATGATGATAAACTGCAGTCTCGCTGTAAATGACTTTAAGATTGATATCAGAAGCTCACAACTCTGATTTAACAGACTTCAGACGTGGGGAGCCATTGAGGTGCAGCTGGTAGGAACAGGAATGGTAAAATCCTTCAAACTAATACCACAATCCCTTCTACATATAAAGCCATTTTATGATAGTGAACTCAACGTCTCTCTCCTTAAGCCTCATTTCAGACGTGTCCAGAGAAGACTCAAAGGAGGGTGCATGAAGACATAAAAAGGAGGACTAAGGAATGCATTAGTGCTTGTGAAATATTCCACTTTTTCCTCCTTTCAAAAATGTCTGTCTGATTACTTTACTAAACTGGCACTGAAATCCCTGCTGCGGTACAGCTCAAATAAGTCCATGTGAACTCTTACAAAGCTGTTAAGGAGTGCTTCTCAATGCTTGAGGACTTTCAAATGCTTCCTTTATGATTTTGATTGACATCCACAGCATGAAGAGAGCAGATCGCCGTCTCTCTGTCGCACAGATCTTTTAGTAAACACTCGGTTATTCCTTTGCTCTGAATGCTGAGAGCAGTAGCTTCATGTTGAAGACGTGATCGTTCCTCAGAGGGGTTTCGCTCAGTTCCCATGACCCCACGCTTGTCTGGCTTCCATCAATAATGGGAAAAATTGTAGCGGCCAACAGGGAAAGTAATATTCAGAACTTGACACATTCACATGCAGTATAGATATGACTTCAAAGGTATGCTAAGTTTAAGTTCAAGACTCGTTGCTGCTGAGTTTCTGGTTGAGTTGGGTGTAATGTTGATAAAACACTGGTTAGCTAAACATCGCTTTCACTGCCAAGCCTGTTTAAAGTGGAGCGGTTAGATGTTAGTGTTGAGGGCCAGGGCATGCAATTGTGATGAGTCGAATTGTTCCCAGAGCTCGTAATTACAGCTTGTAAACTGGGAATTTGTAGCTTCATTGTTCTTCACATGCTTTAAGTACTACTAACAGCACTACTAGTGTATCCACAGAGGCGGCAACCAATGAGAATGAAGATTCTCGCAGACGTTTAGTGAAACACTGCGGGTCATTTCAACATGATGAAATACATTGAGAGGGGCGACCTGCACCACATAAAATTAAAACATTTTTTATAGAAAATATTATGAGTACAGTCTTCATATCATGTGGGCTTAAACCATTCAGAAGACTGAAATACAATGTATTTCTTAATGTGCAAAACTTTCTAAATTTGCACCAAACTACTGAATGCACCTTTAAAGGAGTAGTTCTGCAATTTGGACCTTCAAACCGTCGGTTCCCGTTGAAGATCACTATATGGGAGGAATGTTTTCCTCAAAACCCTTCATTTCTTTTCGACTGAAGAAAGAAAGAGATGAATATCTTGGATGACATGGGGGTGAGTAAATTATCAGGAAATTTTCATTCTGAAGTGAACTAATCCCCATTTTTCAAAGCTTGGCAGCTACTTTACTTTCATTGTATACACCATTTACTTTCATTGTATAGCAAACACATTGAATTAAAAACATTTCCCCAGGGGAAAGAAACGCATACAGGTTTGAAACAACACGAGGGGGAGCAAATGAAGACAGTTTCTGGGTAAATTATTCCTTTAAAAATGCCTACTTATAAACCTTAATAATAATACTTGATCTTCACGCCTTGGGATAACCAAAGCACAACACAATTCATCAGCAAGAAACTGTGCTATACTTGGCTATAAATCACACCTCTTTCATCTCTGACGCACACAAGGCAGTTTTTTTGTCGGGCTGTCAAGATCTTTACAACAGCAGTTACTGAGCACTGGAGAGAAGTCACTAAAACTGCATTTAATAATATTTCTACTGCCGGAGCCAGAATATACAGCGATACGCAACATTGGATGACAAAAAAAAAAGAGGTGCAGAGGACAGAATATAAAGTATGCCGTTTTCTGCAGTGGTCAACTAGGGTGTCATTTATTTGCAAGTTTTCACACTATTAGCCTACTGAGATTTGTCTGAGCAAATTAATCTCAACCCCAAAAGGGCCTTTTTACCATAATATGTAATTTCACATTTCTGCTGCATACTTGTGTTACATTAAAGACCTCAGAACCGGGTTAAGCCGCTTTGCTCATTTGGTCAGTCTTTGTAGTGGGCATTGAACTATCAAAGTAAGCCTCTTTTTGCAATTGCTGATCAAACAGGCGCTCAGTTCAAAGTCTGCTGGCAATAAAAAACAGCTTAGATCACCAAGTTGAGCTGACATCACACTCATTGCTAAACTACACAATCACACTTTCAACAAGAAATCCAATTGTCGTGCATTGAAAGAGGGTCTGTGTCACATCTAGAGACTATAATACCATAGAGGGCTAGTAGCCTAAACAACCACCTAGCAACCATCCAGCACACCCTAGGAACCATATAGAGACACATTTACAATTACAAACAAAATGCCCCTGGAGACTCGCCCACACGCTGTTCTGATTGGCTGTGGGTTTTGATTGGTTTTGACGAATCTCGCAGTCGCGTGGCGTCTAGTATGGACAGACAAATTATATTTACTGGAATCTTATCGCATCGCGTCTGATTAGACTCCGAAAATCTAGTTTCTATAAAAAGATGTTGAATGCATTTACATCTGCCATGGCTTATATAACCTTCTCACCCAAAAAAACTGAGTTGATGTTAGGTAACGCATACTGAAATGTAATGCACAATAAATATGTAAATACGCATATAAGAAGATCTACACAGTCTGTCGACTTGCCACCGTGATGAAAGCCAAATGTGCTTCTCTAAGCCAACTCTCTGAGCTGCTTATGTTGGGTTTTCTCAGTTTCCATCGTTTTTAGGGGGGGTTCTGTCTGATGTGTGTTCACATGGGCACATGACTGACAGCTGCTATTTTGGTTTCTGGGTTGTTTCAACATAGAGGAACCTTTGGGTTTGAAGCCGCACACACAGAAATGTCTTGAGGCAAAGCAAACTCTACATCAAGTGCAGGGTCCTATAAATCCTGACTACAAATCCTGACCAGGGGCAGAATAATGTAAAATTATCACTGCTTTCCTGGAAGGGTTGATGGAGAACAAGAAAGTGTTTGTATGCTAATGTATGACTGGGTGTTTCTTCAACTTTGGGCAATTTTTTTCTTTTCTTTTTGTCACATTAAGGTCACATTAAAACTTGGAAACGTTTTACCATAACATTATCGTACATTTTTTGCTGTGTTTCAAATGCCTTTTATGTATACATTTTATTATTTTACTCTTGTCCCAGGCAAGAAAAATGAAAACCCATTTTACAAAAGTATTATTTTTATATATTATATATATCATACAACCATACACAGTATGGCATGCAGTGAAATGTTCAGTGTACATAGAATAAAATTAACATGAATTTACAACACAAATTTTTACAATAATAATTTACAATACAAAAAATAAAACAGGTAGATGATAGATAGATAGATAGATAGATAGATAGATAGATAGATAGATAGATAGATAGATAGATAGATAGATAGATAGATAGATAGATAGATAGATAGATAGATCACCAGTGAACAGAATATGTTTAATGTGCCATTTCCAATCAAACTGGTGGATTATCGTAAGAGCCGTTCACACAGAGCGTTTTTGCTTTCCACTGTGCTAGACTGACACCTGTCATCTCGCACATGAAACCATCCAGTTAAAATAAGTTCAACTTTTAAAGACCTTGACTTTTTTCCCAATCCAGTCTCATGTTTTTTAAATGCAAAAACCGTGAACCGGCCCTATATAAGTGAACTCGTCTCTTTCCATGTTTACTCTCTGTATCTCTCCAGATACTCGAGTTTGAACTGTTTAAAGCTCGTCTGTGTGCGCCATGGGAATTATTTTCCATCAGTACTTCAACCGCATTCCACATCTACACGCACAAATCTCTGCTTCGCCTTGCTTTCGCAGCTTTCATGTCCCAGAAGCCCTCTGCATGCTGATGCCTCGACACTTTCAAGACCACCCGTCTGAGCGGCTAATTAATCCCGCTGCAGATAGAGGCCTGATGGAGCTTTTCCCTCCGCTCCGGGTCCAGCGACGGGAGTTCAGCGGGATCAGTGCTCCATTACACCACTGCCATACGCCACCACTCCCTGTGCTCCTCAATCACTTTAGCAGCTTTAGGAACAGCGGTTGATTTGTCCTCTTTAGGGTAATGTGGATCCTGTGATGGAATCCTGTATGGAAATGTGATTGTCTCACTTAAGACTTACTGGTAACACTTTAGAATACTGTTCCTTCATTAATGAATAACTACACAGGAACAAATGAGTAACGCACTATTAACAATCTAGTAAATCTGCACAAGGAACTCTGAAGAACAAATTAGTAAGTAATAGCGCTCAGTTGAATGTGGTAGTTCACTATTAGCTAATCAGTAACTACTATTTTTTTCATACCACCCAGATAACTACTATATACAGGTTCATAATTAATATTAATAATGCATAATAATGTATCATGCAAGGTAATGGTAACCCATTAGTAATGAATCAAGTGTTACTACATCCCTCTAAAGGAAACAATAATAGTTTGGATCAGTATACTAAAGTGAAAAGCTTGATAATATTGACAGAAGTCATTGTAAACTATAGTATAAAGCTTATATATAGCTAAATATACATTGTATAAAGTAGTTCTTAGTAGTCTTCAGTGAGGTGTGAAAAATAGCAGTTACTGATTAGCTAATAGTGAACTACCAAATTCGGCTGAGCGCTATTAATTACTAATTCGTTAATCAGAGTTTCTTGTTAGTTAATAGTAGTTACTAGAATGCTAATAGTGCGTTTATACCTGTGTAGTTATTCATTAATGAAGAAACAGTATTCACAAGTGTTACCGACTTATGTCTCCACCTCAAATGGTAATTCACTATTCATGGACTGATACAGACCTTCTCGGTTAGTCAACTACCTTAGTTGAACTTGACAATAAACCTTTTAATCCCTCATTGCGGTGCCAAACGTGTGCAGTGTGAAATGATGCGGTGTTAGAATGGTGTGACTAGATGCTTAGCAACTGACAGCCAATCACAGGTTGCTTGCTGCGTTCATCCAATCAATGCTGCTGACACCACAAACACAGGGTTTAGGAATGTACAATGTGAAACGGCAGCTTACGAATACCCAATATTAATAGTTAACCACAGGTATGAGCATAAGATAATCCAGGATTCAATTGACCCGGGGTTTACAATGACCCAGGGTTAAATACCTAGTTCTGGCATGAAACTCTAGATGGCGCAGGCTGATAAGTCTTTGACTCATTTGGTAGCAATCACATCCTTATCTACATGGCACAGCTGATTGGTTGCTCAACATTCAAACAAATACCAGGGTGTTGCTGCAAGCAACCTGTGATTGGCTGTCAGTGCAGCGCACTTTCAGAAACCCTCCCCCTTCCCCAGCTCCACCTGTATAGATCCATCCATATATATCCATATATATCCATCTGCTACAGGGGTTAAACCATGAATGTTACATGTGCTGCAGCAGCAGCATGTCTGACATGCTCACAGCAATGTCTGTAAAGGTATTCTCGGCACTTGCTCTGCAGCAGCAGCGTAGCAGATCTATCCGCCAAGACCAAATACATTAACATTGCCATATCCATGCCAATCTCTATTACCATACCAATCTCCCGAGAGTTGTCATGACAGAACTATTTTATGTGTGAAAAGCCCTAATGTGTGCCATCTTCCATGTGTGAAATTGTCTGAAGTGGTAAATAGCGAGGGGAAATAAAATCCATAAAGTCTGCAAAAATGAGTTCCACACTGTTCAGGTGACCCTCAGAGGACAGAACATACTCAAATCAGAGGAGAGCACTTTTTAAAGCAAAGTTTACTCTCATGGCAAATTATTTTACATTTTTATGAACTGGTGGTTAATTCGTAGGAATTTGTACAATCTCATTCATTCGTTTTTTGTACGATACGCTTATTCCCCACTGATGGTTAGGTTTTTTCATGAGATCAAGTTGAGGACAATTGAGGACAACCTGACATTTCCATCTTTACCTTTTTATAATTATTTATTTACATTGCAACTGAATAAAATGAGGATTCCCAGATACAAACTCAGATCTTCAATATTGTGTCAAATAAATTAGTTTAACACTTTTCCAATCATTTCACTCAAAATGAAACACAAAATTTTTTGCAATAGAATCTCCTCAAGTTTGGGCTGGAAATATGTCTTTAATTGCATGTATGTAGCGATTGTGCGTCGTTGTCACAGCGCCACCAGCTGGCAGCAGGAAGTGTGGCACATACAACAGACTTTGAAATAGTCCTCTTATATTTACCCGCTTACATGCATGTGCATTGCTTTTCTAGAGCCGATAACACCATATATACTGTAGTTATTGTCATCGCTGTATTGACAGCTATATTTCTGTATTTTAGGGTTTAAGGCAAGACACCCCAGGTGAATAGGGTAATACGAATTAACTAACAGATATCACTAGACTTCCCCAGTTGATTGATTACATTAAGAATTGCAACACAATAACATGTTGTAAAATATGCAAATGAGGTATTATCTAATTAAATATGCACTAATTTGCACACATTTCTAGAACAAAAAATCTGAACATTGGATAAACTCATGATCAAAATTATTTTGACATTTAGTCAAAGGTTATCTCATCTCTCATTATCACTCCATTAATCAGAAAATACTGTCAACAACAAGAAAAACAATCAGTCGTCACAGTTTTTTTATTAGAAATTAAATGTGTAAAATTAGGCCAATTAAATATGTAAAAAACCCTTCAGAATATAGATAGGAATAAAGCTGTAAAGTTGGGTGTATGTCATGGTGTCATTTTGAGAAAAGGGCCTTTAAAGATATATATATATATATATATATATATATATATATGCTGTCATTTAAATCTACAGACGCAAATACATAAAGCGCTATGAACGTGTATTTTTTACGTTTTCTTACAACTAGTCTAAAAAACACTTGAAAACCCAAAAAGTCCAAAATCCAAAAATTGAAAGATGCATGAAAAAATAGATTTTTTTTTCCTGTAGTGTCTCGCCTTTAATTTTTTTTTTTTATTGTGTTATCCCTGGGAATCTATCCTTTGAGAGGGTGCTGTTTAGGTATTGGTGATGAATTGTGCAGTATATAAAAAATCAACAGTTACTTCCACATATATATATACAGTATATATATATATCACCATAGTTGTCATCATTTATAACAGATCTTGCTGGTAAAAAGTCCACTATTTACAACTACAGACCATCTGCTGCAAATCAATTTCAGCTGAATCGTAACTTGAACTGTTCTCAACCTTGACAATATGTATTTGTAATTCTGATGCCACATCATTGAGGTCATTGTTTCCATGATCCTATAGACTCTGCGTCATGTGATAATGTTTCTACCATCGATCATCAAGCAGCTTCAGGTTCATGTAAACCTTTCCACAGCTGTCTTTACTCACACCGACTCATATAACATTGAGTCACAGGTAGGAGTTCAGGAACGCTGTAAAACAAGACACCTGGATCTGTTCTTTCTCCGTAAAGTGTATACGAAATGTCTGGAGGCAATTTAGTTCTCTAAAATAATGAAAATACAGTCTGAGAAAATGTTCTTTTCACCTATGGACTTTCATGAAGAAATGTGAGGTCAGACATCAGGTATTGGATTGACCCAGAGCTCCAGAACTCTGTTGTGAATTTAACACTGCATGAAGCCTTGACGTTAAAGGAATAGCAACAATTCTGTTATTATTGACTTACCCTACAAAAAAAACTACATTCATTTTGCACTTAAGTATATTCGTTTAACCCTTAAATGCATGAATGTTTCGCGAATCATAATTACATATTCAGGTCTTAAGCGACCCGGATCTATATCTAACACATCTCTATCTGTCGTGAAAATATGAAACTTTCCTGATATTAACAGATGAATAAAATAAAGCATATTTTGTTACCTTTTGGAGCTTGTAAGGGTTCAGTTTGAGCAGATGTGTTATACCATCATCACTGCCCTCGTCAGAGGTCATTTCCCAGTACATTCAGCATCTGGTTAATATTCGCCATCTCAAACATATACTCAAAACTATCATTTTCAGCATCTTCATAATCAATATTTGATCACTGACAGCTTTTCTTTACCAGATCCACCATCAAGTGACAGTGACACTAACCCTCTGGGGTTGTTCGGCCAAAATGGACCCGAATCATTCAAATAAAAAAATGTTAAAAATCACAGCTTCTTCGGAATGGTCCGAAATTTGGTGACTTTGTTGGTATTTGGTAAATGAACACCCAAACAAATTGGGGACAGGATTTGAATAGTCTAAGTGGTTGTAAAAAAAATAGTCACACTCAGGACCTTCGGGTCCAAATGGACCCGCATAGGAAATGAATGGAAAATTGGCAAAAATGTGAAAATACAGAGTTTTTTTGTGCGTACAATCTACAAATCAGCCACGATCCAGAAAAAAAGCACACAACAGTGAAGGGGTGAATCTATAAAACATCAATAGTGCAAAACAGACACATCCACACACACACACACAAACACACTTTTATACACATACACACTAATAAATTCAAGATACATATGTGTTTTGAATTTTTAAAATGCTCAGTTTGTCCACCAGATGGCATCCATCTCATTTCAAAAATTGCTTTCATGAGGCCTAGGCTTGACTCTAAAATGAAATACAGCTTTAAAAATTTTTTTTTTTTTTTTTTTTTTTTTTTTAATCTATTATATTCAATGGGGAAAAAATGGGTCATAATTATTGCATGAATATTAATTATAAATCATAAAATATCTCAAAACACCAAAAAAGAAAAGAAGAAAAATTTAAAAAACAAGTAAAAAAAAAAAGAATTTATGATAAAAAAAATAAAAAAAAGGAATCCTGCCCTTTGGGTCCATTTGGACCCGAACACCCCAGTGACACTAATATATAATTGCGTTCAGAACTAGTAAATCACTGAGCCATTTCAAGTTTTGCTGATGATACTATTCCTATTCTTTTGTTTTCTGCCTGCGGTAACTATGAGTGAAACGTCTCTTCATCATTGTGTTTCAGACATTGTCACCTTGTGGAATAAAGGTGAATTGCACTTATTCGGTCATCAAAGATTAAATTTTTGTTGTGCAGAAAAAAATATATACTTGCACTATTTCACACCTCTGGTCATTAGCGACCTTATACAATATTTACAGAAAATGAATGGAAACAATTTTTTTTTTTTTATTGTTATATTGTTTATAATTAATTGATTAAGAAATACTAAAAAGGTTGATGTCTAACTTTAAAAAATGAATGAGGAGTAGGAGGGTAGTGAATGACGTCCCGGGTCACTAAAGACCCGATGTATGCGTTTAAGTAAAGTATATTATTCTTGTGTGCACATGAGAATGTGTGTGCATCATTTTAAAAGTGGTCAAACTTTAAACTCTCTCTCATGGTGTTTGCCTTTGGTCTCTGAGCTGATTAGTGTGAGATTTCAATATCCAGACCATGCAAAAACTTCCTATTAGATGTAAATAAATGAAGTAGCTCATATATCAGAATCTCTTGTCTGCACAAACAGCCAAAAGCATCTCATTTCCATACAGATCTGTTCATGTACAGCAAACTTTCATTTATCATCAGTTATTATAAACATTGCTCCATATACATGAAGATACAAATATATTATTTAATAAATAAATAAATATGCTAATTATTTATATTACAACAGCATTATTCAATTTTAAAATACCTACATAGGTTTACATTTCTCTTGCCGAATATGCTGAATGTTGATCAACGTGTGCCTCAAATATCTTTATTTTAGTTTCTGAGTCAAATGTCTTAAGAGTGTGGCGCAAATTCCTTCACAGATTCAGATGTGTGTCTGTGTGTGTCCCTGCACAACCCCCCTCTGTCCCAGACTGCTCATTAGTATTCCATGCATTTATGAGTTCACACACACACACCCATCTGTGGGAATATGCAACCTTACCAAACCCACCAGGAAGCACCAAGACCGGCCCCCTTTCATACGAACAAGAACAATGAGAACCGCCCCAGTGCCTTAATCTCTCACACACACTCACAAACCGCTGTCCTCTAAATCTCAATGTCACTGTGTCCTTACCAGCTCCATAAATGATCTTATGATCCGAGACGGAACATGGGAGTCAGTGTTCAACGTTTTTATCACCACTCTTTCTAAATGCATTATATTAATTTGACAATATTGGTATCTTATTTCACAGTTTGGGTGTGCAAAACTAAATCGATTGATTTCTTTCTTGTATTAAAGGGGTCATGACATGGATTTTCTTTTTATATGTTTCGAGGTTCACTTATAATACTGTATAATACACTTATAAACTGTATATATATATATATATATATATATACATACGTATACATACATGCACACACACATATAGGTACATAGACACATGCATAGAATGATTCATAGCACTCAAATGCTCAATACACAATGTTTAATGATATGCTTAAATAATGACTTCACAATCACTTCAACTATTTATGTGTTTCTATTTTAACATATCCATGATCACGAGGTAAACAGAAACTTGACTCGAAGCAACATGGATTCAAAGTTGTTGTATTGAACACGAGCGCATCCCATGGGGAGCTCTGTAGCGATCTGTCACACTTCACACACCTCACACTCTGTTACAAACCATGACGTTTCATGACTTTTCCATGTAAATCATAAAAATAATAATTTAGATCCGTGTTGCAGAAAAATCCCCCAGCAAATATCTACAAAGAGAAGAGTGAGTTAGTGTTGGTAGCGAGACACCTTGACGGATGCTCTAGTGATTCATAAATTATATTCAGACTGCTCTTTGTTACTCACAATGAATCACCCCGTAAAGAGACTCACACTTCAGTCAGTTTAATGAAACTCAACAATCCCATCCTACATGAGCAGCTCAACCTAATAAATAAACCAGCACAAGGGAGGTTGCTTATACACTTTCCGAAACAATATGCAACTGACCACGAACATAAAGGACAATATTTATACGTGCCAAAGAGCATTTTTCTAAATTGTCTAGTAGTCATTCCTGTACTCCAAATGAAGCCGCTTTGGATAAAAGTGTCTGTAATATGCGTAAACAGGTTTTGAAATGAACACCCGCCAAATGCGGGGGAAAATCATCAGTGGTGGGTAACGCATATCAACACACAAGCCAGTTCGGCAGGTTATGATTAATAAATTATGTTATATCACTTTGCATGGCGCCGCTATAAGTGCCCCTTACCTAAAAGTAGCCTCAAACATTAGCAATGTTCGATGTCTGTCCGCAGCACCCAACTACGACTCCAAAATCATGCATTCATTGAGAAACATCATCAAATGACGCGAAGGGGATGGGAATTGTATCATCATGAAACTATATGATGGGGTATAATTGTCATCATGACATGATATTTTGGTGCATGATTTTCATTATCATTATCGGACACCTTTGGAGTGAGAACGGGTTGGACTTTTTGAATTTGAAGATCAAGGTAAATTGGACTCAATTTGTCTTCCGGGAAACATTTAAGTATCTTCTGTAGCTTCCAAAGGGAAGTACTAAATGAAGATATATGAAATTTAAACAAAATAAAATGTACACGTCTTCAGCCGGTTCAAAAAGTTTTCACCCCCGGCTCTTAATGCATGGTGTTTCCTTCCGAAGCATCAGTGAATGTTTGAACTTTTTTAAATAGTTGTTTGAGTCCCTCAATTGTCCTCGGTGTAAAACGGTGGATCTCAAAATCACACAGAGTCATTGCTGGAAAAGGTTCAAATATGCAAAAGATGCTTGAAAACTGAAGAATTTGCGGGACCTGGAGGATTTTCTGAAGAACATTGGGCAGTTTAACTGCTCGGGACAAACAAGGGACTCAAGAACAACCATCACAAAACAAAAAAAACCAGGTAACGACACAGCATTAAGAATCAAGGGTATGTAAACTTTTGAACAGGGTCATTTTTATAAATTCAGCTATTTTTTTTGTCTTGTGGACTATATGTAAACATCTTTTATGTAAAATATCTTATTCAGGACAGCACTAAGTGAAAAAAAACATGCATTTTACGATCACTCTTATTTTGTGAAAATAATGAACATTTTGCAGATTCTTCAAGGTGTATGTAAACTTTTGACCACGACTGTGTGTGTTTACATAAGTCAATTCAGTCTTCTCTAGTCTAGTCAACCTGACCCAAAGCGAGTCCATTCAGAAGATGAAACATGAAAAAGTAAAGGTAAAGCTAATCTTTCTTGTGTCGTACATAAGATGACACTTCGAAACCATCCTCTATACCATACCATATCTTCTTTTGTCAAGTGCAACTTAGCCGTTATTGATTTTTGTAAAGGTACCAGGAATTATAGACCATTGTTTTAAAATGATAAATCTCAATTTCCTCCAAGCAGAGCTAAGAGCGCGTGAGCTATCTGAGCAGCGCATCCCTCCTGAGACCTTGCTGTTATGTAGCAGAGCTCGTCTTTTTGTTTCCACCATCAGGATGTGGGAGAGATGCTTTGATCATGGGTGGAACTTTCTACAGCCGAGAGCACAAGAGGGCAAGAGGAGCTTCCATCCAACGGCGCTGAAGGAGATGAACGAGAAAATGAAGTGCAGAAAGTAGGACAAAGTGTGGAAAGAAAAGCACGCCTGGAATAAACACAGCAAAACCAGCGCCAAGAGCTTCAAATCAACGTATACTGAACCATATTCGAGACAAAAAAGAAGAAAAGAAAAGAAAAGAAGAGGGAAAATACACTATATTTGGAGTTTCCCAGAGGCTGACACTGACGGCACTAGCTAAATAGATGTTCCTATGGTGTCCAAGGTCAATGCTGACAGGAAATAAATTATGGTTTGATTAGGTATCAGTGTAAATCTGACAGTGATTCTTCCTCTTCTGCCAATGGTGGTTCCAAATCAAGGCTGCATTTCACCTTTGTTGTGCAGTCAACTGTAAAATAGGATTTCTCTTGGCAGGGGGCTTTAGCTTTTTAGAAGAGGCCGACGTATGATGCCAGGCATGGCAGTGCAACACAATGGTGTAAAGAACAAGCAAACAAACAAATCCAGACAGCCCTCCTAAGGCATGTGAGCTTCTGATGGCTTCAACAGGATTCAAAGGCATCTGTCAAGAGCAAGGGCGTAGGTTTAGGGGGGGACGCTAGGTACTAGTCCCAATCAATATTTTGAGGTGACAAATTTGTCCCCACCAATATTTAGCAAGCTCCTTTGAACTGCTATTTTGATCTTTGCGCTGATATTTGGATCGATTGACAACGGCCAGGGCGACTACAGTACAAGATACGCCGTAATTTGATTGGCGGCGGGGTATCTGACAGGCAGGCTACACGCGCGGGCCGGGACTACTTTTTGTGCTTGCACTCACTGGCAGCGAGCGGGTGGTGTGTGCGTGTGTGTGCGCGCGTGACGACGCCGACGGTAAGTTACCAGGGCTGTCTCTCTGCCTGCCATATACAAAGGCCAGAGTAAAACATTTGAACATTCCGTTTTTTGCCCCTTTTTGTACTTTGTAGATCAGCTATGTCACCCAAGAAGAAGAAAGGGGACATACGAAGCTTTTTCATAAAGCAGAGTGTAAGTAGGCAAAAATAACTAGCCACACAAATAACTAGCAGTAACGTTAGTAGTGACTGACCAGGCTTTCAAATGCAGATTCTACTGTGGAAAATAGTATTATCTGGTGATCCTGGTTACCCAGGATATTGTTACAGTTAAACCTAGCTTCTGCAATCTTTCAAGGTTAGGAGCATTAATTAGGGGTGTTAGCAAGTCACTGAATGTTAATTAGCCTACCTTAACTTAGAATCTTGCAGTCATAAACAGTGGATCATCTGAGACATTTTTCGTTTCTACATTCTGTTTATGTAATGTATTTGTAGTGTAGCCTACTTGCTAGACACATGTGCTGGAAAAACATGTTGGCAATGTTAAAAAGGCAAAAGTTAACACTGTTGGTTATTCAAATATAATGAATCATTATTTGATTGATAATATCCAAATAACAATATCTGGTAGGAGGGTTAAACTTGCTAGCCATAGGATAGACAACAGATTTAATTAACCATTTTGTATGCAGGAAAGACAGCATCAAACCACAACAGATTTACATTTATTCATTTAGCAGACACTTTTTATCCAAAGCGACTTACAATTGAGAACAATAGAAGCAGTAAACCTAGGATAACAATATGCAAGTTTTATGACCCTTCCCAGTTTAATCTAATGCACTTTTTTTTCTTTTCTTTTTTTAAGAATAGAATATATCAATAGAATTTGATATAGAATAGAAGGGTCAGGATACAATATAATGAGATAAAGTAGATTCACTTCTGTATTGTAACATTCTGTATTGCCAGCAGTCTGAAATGATGAAGGAAATCGCCATTAAAGCACTGTTACTTATCTTACAACAAAATAATTCCCGGGGGGGGGGGGGGGGGGGGATGTCCCCACCAAAGCTGAGACCAAACCTACGCCCATGGTCAAGAGTCAAGATTCATGGGGAAGGGGGGCGAGAGCATTGTTAAATGTGGTAACATGAAGCAAACTTCACTAAAATCAGTGTTGTTTTGAAAGGCTGATATATTGAAGGATTTAAATATGCAAATGTAACTGGTCCAACTCGGGAGGGGAGGCGGGCGCTAACAAGGACAATAAAGGCCGCAGCCTCTAGAGTCAGTCGCTAGTGTGCCTCTTGAGGGCAGGGGAGTGAGGTTTACTTGTACAGCTCTTACTAGCTGGCCTCCATTACACTCACTCTCCTAAACCTCACTTCTGTCCGGGTCACAGCACCAATGTAACTGACCATACTCATACCACTCCAAGTGGGATTCGAACCAGCATCAACGGCATGGGAGGCGAGCACACTAACAAGTATGCTAAAGATCGAAGCCTATAGCATCAGTCGCTAGTGTGCCTCTTGAGGGCAGGGGAGTGAGGTTTACTTGTACAGCTCTTACTAGCTGGCCTCCGTTACCCTCACCCCCCAAACCTCACTCCCTTCCGGGTCACGGCACCAAAGTAACTGACCATACTCATACCACTCCAAGTGGGATTCAAACCAACATCAACGGCATGGGAGTAGGGCACACTAACAAGTATGCTAAAAACGGCAACCTCTAGAGTCAGTTGCTAGTGTGCCTCTTGAGGCCAGGGGAGTGAGGTTTACTTGCACAGCTCTTGGTAACATTTTATTTTGATGGTCCCTTTTGAACGTGCTGTTGACTATAAGTAACTTTGCAACTATATGTCAACTAACTCTCATCAGAGTATTAGTAGACTGTCTGCTTAATATCTGCAAACACTTTATTGTGATGGTCTTCCAACAGACACTCTACTGACTATAAGTAATTTTGCAACTACATGTCAACTTAATCTAACCCTAACCCTACCAGTCTATTAATACTCAACTAACACTCTAATTAGAGTTAGTTGATATGTAGGTGCAACATTACTTATAGTCAACAGAATGTGTTAAAGGGAACATCAAAATAAAGTGAAACCCAGCTCTTTACTAGCTTGCCTCCATTACACAAACACATACAGATTGCCAAAAAGAAAGCAAAGTTGGAGACTCTTATACTTCACCTGGCAAGTATAAATACAGAAAGGAAAAACAGAAAAGAGGAAGCAACCAAAATTAACTTTTTGTTGCCAATAATTTATAACTATTTCTTAAAGGTCTAACCTCCCTAGCTCCATCTGCTCCATCATAAAATTATGAGTTATGTCAGTTCCGCTGTTCTGTATAGATGAATCTGACAGTTTGAGGTTGTAGGTTATGTGGTCATGTAAACACACAGCATTCTTACAGGAATGTTTGGGAAACCTGTTGCAAAGAGTCATTATGTTTGCAGTACCATTTAGTGCAACTAGTGGTGCACACATTCTATCAATATTTATTTTGTCCCTATGACAATGGAATTATTTAGCTCTTTATTTGCAATGAGACTAGAATAGTTTTTATCAGATGAAAAAAAAAGCAATGATTATGCTATCATTCTTATGTTGCACTTTAGCTTTATTTTTGCAAAAAAAATTCACACTTGCTGCTCGTCAAGTGTTCATTTTAGACCCTGAGGATGAAACATGCAAAACTATGTTAATGAAATGGAGGAGTGTGTGTGTGCGAGAGAGAGAGAGAGAGAGAGAGAGAGAGAGAGAGAGAGAGAGAGAGAGAGAGAGAGAGAGAGAGAGAGAGAGAGAGAGAGAGAGAGAGAGAGACAGAGAGAGAGAGACATGTAACAAAGTAATCAAATGTGTGGGAACTATGCCAGTGTGTGGGTACCAATTATTACTGAGGATGGTGGCAGAGGGATTAGAGATGCCCAGCGGGCACAGATGGCAGTGAAGTCCTATGGGTCCCATTCAAAGGTCATCCGCTTTACAATAACCTCTACTCCACCTCCGGGCTATTCATAATTTACACTTCATTCCACATCTTCTCAAAGACAGCCTCTCCAAGTATTTCATCCCTCGTTTTCTCCACTAACAAACCCTTCAAAAGTGAGGGCATCTGGGTTATCTAGCAAACAAAATCTGCACTTTGAAAATACACCCTCACAGGTGAAGTGATGTAATTTCCAGAGACGCTGACTGGAAGGGGGCAATTCATTAAGACACTTGTGTAGACGGTTGGGGTGTGATAGATGTTATCTGTGTCTTTTGTCAAGACATTTCATCAAGAGTGCCACAGTGAAATGTCACGTCCCCGTCAGGTTACGCCGGGGGGGCATATGTCGCCAGTCGGCACCCGCCAATTGCGACATTATTGTAGTGGCAATTTCCTTTCTGAAGGTCATTCTCGGTCTGGTATGCCTCCTAACTCGCTAAAATGCCTTTGTCTTCAGAGTGACATAAGAATCTACTTCTCTTTGTCGCTCAGTCCATTCTAAAAGGCTTCAAGATTGAGTCATTACTGTTACAGCTAATAATTGTGCAACAGTGATCTTATTCACAACAGATGAATATGCACACATTCATTTTTACCCTCAACCAACTGTCTATAATCAACTGTTTGGTAACAGTATATCACTGCTGCTCAGGTATTTGGTACGTCCTTTTTACTCCTAAGCGAAGAACGATAAAGAACTTCACTGCGAGTATATCAGGGCCTTTAAACCATGTCATATTTGTATCCTGATTCGCGAGCTGCTCAGCTGATTTTCCACAAATTTAACAATATTCCAAGAAGTGTTCAACTGGACTGCACATGGTTTCTTTTTTCATTAAATAATGGAAAATATTGGACAACGCAAGTCAGTTGTTGGTAAATTATAAATGACTGGACTCTGCATTCATACAGAAATGTTTTATCTTGCGGGTTTCAGTTTTCATTCCACTTTAACATATTTTGTGCTTGTTGGGAAGGTAAGATGTGTCAAGTTTATTAGTATAGAGCAACTTGTACAGTACTTTAAAATCGCTAAGACTTGACATCAATTAATGTTGTTTATAATGAATGCTACTATAATTAGGGACTATGTTTATTTATTACTGACGATTTAAATTATTGTTCTGTACCGTACTGAATGTAAAAATGCGACTTATCTTTGTTTTGTTTTTGTTTTGAGCCCCGCAAATGACATGCTGGGGAAAAAAAATATGTATATTGTGGCCATGAATTAGCAAATAATTCCCAAGACTTCAGCACGTTTTGCTAATTTGTTCCCTTGTTTTAAGTAAACCGTGCACACAATATAATAATTAGTTCCCTCAATGTACTAAATCATGGCTGTGTTACCTTGTTTTAGTTAAATCAAAAAAAGGGAATGAATTAGTTCAACGTGGCCACTATTTCCTAAAACGAGGGGGGGGGGTATTATTTTGTGGGAACAATATATATATTGTTGTTCGCATGTCATGTGTTGGGCTCCAAAATTTATAACCCAGTTCGATTTATATTCAGGTGCGACCTTTTGTTTTCTGAAAAATACTATAGTATGCTAGTTGGGCAAGTGGCTTATGCTAATCAGTGTTGAGGTTTCATCAAGTGAAAGTGTGTGTGTCTGCCCTGTCTGCTTTTGTTGTCTACCAAGTGCAGCATGTGTGACTGATAGCCTCTCTTTATTGTAGCGTGATAAATGTAAGCATGTTAGCAGGGTGATGAATAGATCAAATTTCCCCTTGAGATCCAAACCCTCGTTTACACCACTTATTACCACTTGCTCTCTGATGTCTTAATTGAACCTCTAGGGTTCTCATGTTGACCTTGTGGCCAAAACCCATGGGACGGCACCTTTATCTTTACTTTAAAAAAAAAACCTTCCTCTGAAAAAGTAGCATCTGATAAGGGATGATAAGCGACCGTCCGGACCACCCCAATTCCACATTCAATCTCCCATCTGTCAGACAGACATAAATCTACCAGAGGGAGATGGAATAAACCGGCACTATTGGTGTGCCTGCGTCTCTACATTACTTTCCCAGATTATTAGATAGCGCCATGACAATGTATAACAATGAATTTCATTCATTGAACATGGAAAGCAATCATAGTAGACTTAGCAAAGCTGTGAATATACGCAGAAGCTCCAGCGTGAGCTAGTGTGGTAGAAGCAAAAATACGCAGTGATTACAGCTTCCGTGCACTTTTTCTGCCGTATTTATAACCTTGTGGCCTGATTTAGATTCTCCATCTGGTCTTTCACTGTGGGGATGTTTGCGGTCTGTCTGTCCCTCTCTTTGGCGACACGTCATCTCTACCCTCAGTTTTTATTTAAGGAGCAGATCCTGATGTTTATTTTTGTGTGCTTAAGAGGTTGAGGTTTAACTTCACAAAAACAAATATATAAATATATATATATTTCATGTTTACATGTTTCCCTCGCCAAGACAAGCATTTTGACAAGTGCATTAGTCCGCTCATGTGCACAGTGTGTATTACTGCGAGACAAGAGTGTGCTTCACAGAGCATGAATGCAAATCTGCATGTGAGCGCTCAAACAGATCCAACAAATCGAGTCGTTACTTTGTATTACAGATACTGTAGAAAAACCATAGATAGATAGACAGATAGATAGATAGATAGATAGATAGATAGATAGATAGATAGATAGATAGATAGATAGATAGATAGATAGATAGATAGATAGATAGATAGATAGATAGATAGATAGATAGATAGATAGACAGACAGACAGACAGATAGATAGATAGATAGATAGATAGATAGATAGATAGATAGATAGATAGATAGATAGATAGATAGATAGATAGATAGATAGATTGTCCGTTACTTATTCCAAATTACATGACAAAAATTGTAGTTTGTAATGTAATCCAAATTTAAGGTAATATAATTGGAGTACTTTTTGATTACTTTTAGATTACTTTTGACCTAACTCGTTTATCGCATTAATTTGAATAGGATAATGCTAATTTATTAACTAAAAATCTCAAAGGGTACTTCAGGTCTACATTAGGTCAAAGAGGCTCAGCTGACAACAAATCTTGGGGAATCATGTAAATGTGAAATGACACGAAATCATGTAATCTTAAAAGTAACTGTAGTCTGATTACGAGTATTTTAAAACCAAACATAATTTAATTACAAGTACTTAAAGGTGCTCTATGTAACTTTTCTACTAAAATGAATCCTTTTTTTATTGCCTGTGTGTGAAGGGGTTGTAATCACACATTAAAATGATCCACTTGTCGAGTTTTGCTATTACCTCTGAAGGCCAGTATTCCTATTTCTATGTGAAGTCGCCGGGTCGGATTTACCGCGAAATCCAACGGATGTGACGTGCATGCGCGCTCCCGAGCCTCTCTCTTTATATACAGTCTATTGTAGACGGTCAGGGAGTTACGTCCGGTTAAAGGCGCACGTTTTTCGGCTTATATCTCAGTCAATCTTTGATCAATATTCCCAAGACTCTAATCGTTCGTAGTGCTGGACGGGGCCTTTCGAACGAGCCCACGAGTCCAACTCGCCCGGCTCCCCGAGTTATAGCCATTCGAAATCGGGGGTCCCAGCGAACGGCGATCCGGTAGGGGGCATCCCCGAGGCCCGCCAATCTAGCGTTCGGGCAAGGGTTCCCCTGGGACCTCCTCCCCCGAATTTGAGCTCTCTGGGTCTTTGCGTTCCAGAGATACGAGCGATTTTCTTCTGAGATCGTGACGTCACCGGCGTCCGCAATTTTGCAGCGCGCCCGATGGTTTTCTGCTAATATCTCCGCGAAAACACCACCAAAATCTATGGAACTTATATGGTTCTTTTCAGCTCGACTAGATGGTCCCAACGAGCTCGGTGCTCGCCGAATCCGTCAAGTATTCGCCGAGATATTTGCGTAATAGACGGTATTGTCAATGAGTTCGAGCACGAGCGCTCTTGTAAAATTTGGTTGCAATCTGAAACATCACCACTAGAGGCCGCTAAAAGTTACGTAGAGCACCTTTAATTTTTGGAATCTCATTATGTAATTCAGATTACATGTAATCCGTTACTACCCAGCATTGATCGCCACAGTACTTTTGTAAGGGTTAAATTGAAGGTAAAGCCTATAGGCTGCTTTGATGGGGAAAATAACATTATTAAGACTTCAGGGTTCATAAATCAATACTTGGATTGTTTTGTACCATTGTGTTCTCATAAAGAAACAATGTCTGTGTACGTGCATGATTACAACACACTAGCTTGCATTTAGTGCAGTATATCGCCACTATTATTATAAACATGCACATTTGCTCCAAAGAAATTGAACTGGAAAGGCAGCAACCGTCTGCATAGTGAGGAGTAAATATATCTCAGGCATATGGTTTGGCGCTCTTCTGACACACCGCAGTGGTCAGGGCATCTTGTTGAGTTTATAGGGAGGAGGAGGAGGAGGAGGACAACGCTTCAGAGCTTTATTGCACACTAAGGCCCATTATATGTTCCCTTTGCTTCTAAACTTCAATTAAACTCTTTCTCCTTTCACCATAAATCTAATTCACACAGTTTACCTCCTAAACATGGAGCATTATTGGAAAGTATTGCATAGGCCAATCTCATATTTCTCAATTCATTCTTTTAAGGATGATACATTACATGCAACACTGAACAAACCGATAATATGGTGTTGGTCACACAATAACTACGTGAGAACGGCATCATTATAAGACATTAAAGACAAAATAAAAAGGTTTGACAAACATATATTTATTTCCTGTTTTAAAGTATTTCCTGTTGAAACAGGAAGTTGATGCAACCATTAGCATATATATTGTCTCAAAGCTTACCGCTGTATAATCTTTCAGAAGTACAACACTCATCTTAATAACAGCAGAGCTCACAACACCAAACAGCTCATAAAGAAGCATTACTGTTTATACCAGGTGACAGGCCTGAGCCTCATTTCTCTTTATGCAATAAAGCAGGACTCTCATTCTCTAAGCTGGCTTCTGGCTAAGCTAGTTGTTATTGCATGTTAACCAGCCTGATCAGTGTAGTCATGATGAGTGACAAGCTGAAACCAGCCTCAAACTGCCCAAAACAAACTTACACTGGTAACCAGTGATGGTTTAAACTTAAATGAAAACAGCATTTATATGTGTTAGGTGATATTTTATTCTTGTTGGGTTTGAATGGTAATTAAAGTAGCTTAAATCAATTCAATTTTTATTTTATTTTTTTGGAACAGCACATGTCAAATGTCCCTACAACCTGACAGATCTCATTGAAATGTTGTGAAAAATCCCACCTGTCTTTTGTGACAGCCCTAGGCTAAACAGGAAAAAAATGTGTTTTATCAGCTTTCTGCCCATCAATCAGAGGGAGTTTGGATTTGTTGACATCCAGTTGGCTGACATGTCTGTAGAGGGCAGGGTTCTGTAGTGATCCATGCATGGTTGAAGATATTTAACTAAATGCATTTTAATTATGACATCTCTCTGAGTAGTTGGAGTGTCGAGGAATGTTAAATGTGCAGTAAGAGATTTCTGAGAAACGCTGTTGAAAGTGGATTGGACTGAGCACCACAGCACACTTGTAGCCAATCAGCAGTAGGGGGCGTGTCCACTCATGATGGGAGAGGAGAGAGAGTGAGCCAATCAGCAGCAGGGGGCGTGTCCACTCATGATGGGAGAGGAGAGTGAGCCAATCAGCAGTAGGGGGCGTGTCCACTCATGATGGGAGAGGAGAGAGAGTGAGCCAATCAGCAGCAGGGGGCGTGTCCACTCATGATGGGAGAGGAGAGAGAGTGAGCCAATCAGCAGCAGGGGGCGTGTCCACTCATGATGGGAGAGGAGAGTGAGCCAATCAGCAGTAGGGGGCGTGTCCACTCATGATGGGAGAGGAGAGAG
This sequence comes from Rhinichthys klamathensis goyatoka, assembly GCF_029890125.1. Lineage (NCBI taxonomy): Eukaryota > Metazoa > Chordata > Actinopteri > Cypriniformes > Leuciscidae > Rhinichthys > Rhinichthys klamathensis. The sequence goes on along the minus strand of NW_026606765.1, from coordinate 854,470 downwards.
AGTGAGCCAATCAGCAGTAGGGGGCGTGTCCACTCATGATGGGAGAGGAGAGAGAGTGAGCCAATCAGCAGTAGGGGGCGTGTCCACTCATGATGGGAGAGGAGAGAGAGTGAGCCAATCAGCAGCAGGGGGCGTGTCCACTCATGATAGGGGAGGAGAGAGAGTGAGCAAGATGGAGATTTGAAGAAAGACTGTAGAAAGAGAGATGGCTGAGAGACATTACAAAAGAGAAAAGGTCAGAGGAATATCACCGGAAAAATAAGGGTTATGATCAGGCAAGAGCTTTACCCGTGCTGATATTAGAAAAGCTTTCCAGCATTGAGGAGACCTAAGCGGGAAGGCCTGAAAACAGACTGCGAGGTCTATTCATTCGTCAACTTTGGTTTATTTTTCATGAAGCTATGAATCTACCTCATATAAATACTCCCAAAGTTGACACACATCTGCTCTACAGGAACAAACAGAAGACTGCGTGTCACTCACGTGTCACTGGCTCTTGACTGTAGAAGAGCAGGCAGGCAAAAGACCTTGCAAACTATCAAATTCAAGGCTCTTTCTCTCACACTGATAATACAATATCATAGAGGATTCAACACCAGCTCTGTGAAAGGCCATTCTCAGAGGAACTGAATGGAAATACATCAATATTGTCAATTCAAGCAGAAAATTGTACAATAAAAGCTGAATTCAAATTTATTATTCCCAGTCCGCAGTCCTGACTGCGGTCAAATGTCAAACTAGCTCATGATAAATAGAAAATGTACAATATTACTTTTTTATCAACATACTGTGATGTATTTTAAGTAGAGCTATCAATCAATTAAAAATGTTATCAAATTAATTTTGTGATAGTTTAATTAAGGCATTAAAAGGTATTTTTGTAAACAACATTTGCAAAAATAATTAAGATCATTTGAAACATTATTTATAATGCAAGAAAATTTGCATTTAGCTATATTGTGTTATGTTTTAAGAATTTTCAATACAAGTATTTATACAAATGGTCTCAAAAACATATCTTTCAAATATAATCATAATTTTATAGATAGATGTTATGTATGTATTTATATTACTTATCCTTTATTAACAATATATACACTGTATAACGTACATAAAATACAACATTTCTTACCTAATACAAATTTGATGGTAATATTCATTTAACAATGCTGAGATTAAGTATTCATAATTAATAATATCATTAATTTTAGAGACATGGGTAAAAAACAAGCCCATCCCCAACATTACTCTTCCCAGCAGAAACCGTCTGGTCATTTGGTGAACAGTCTGCCCTCTGGCTTGCTCCATGCTCAGTGTGCTGTCCTCCTCTACTGAAGACAGATGTGGTAATAAGGTTCAGTCTGGGGCTTCTCTGGACCCCCTGAGATCCGGGCACCAGGTTGTTGGATTAAGCATGGATCAATGTTGACACCCCTGGGAGGGATGATGCCCTGGAGGGTCCGCTGGTTGCACCGACCCAGAAAACAGCTCCACCATAATCAGGTATTTGAGACTCAGGTGATTTAGAAATGTTGACGCTCAATCACATTGAGAAAGGGGGAGTAAACAGCCTCAAATTGAAAAAAAAAATGGTTCAGCATGTTGCATACCTGCCAGCTACTGTGGGGTTTCTCACTTCTACTTAGCTCAAAACTAATTCTGCCTGCTCTCTTCCTGTGCATAAATGGGTTGGAATCCATTGACATACCTGTAAACCAAGTCACTAGATGTGCAGTCTGCTCTTGACCCAAAACAATTAGTATGACAACTTCAAGGCTGCCCAAGGGCTAACTGCTAGACATAGTGACAGGGACAACAAATGTAGCTGTCTATCATACTTGACCTGAACACAAGGTGTCTCTTCTAATGGGCCTGGGTCAATGTGCCAGAGTCAACCAATTATGAGGCCATTGGAGGACCATGACCTGAGCATTGTGGCAGTATGAGGGTAATTGCTTTGTAACTGGGCGGGGAAAAAAACAGAAGTGCTTCCTAAAAGTCTTAACAAAGATTACCTCAAAACTCCTTCCTTAAAACACCCATGCACATACTGTAAATTCTTACAATTAGGTTCCTCAAAAATTGTTCCACAGTCTGATGCCATGGAAAAACGTTTATAAACTTATATTATGTCTTAGCTGATTTGTAAGGATTATTTCCCAACCCAAAAATTTCAATTATCATTTGCATTTCTAGATGTTATGAGAGATATTGGAAATTAATAGCTATATTTGGTGTCACTGATGTCAAACCTGTTGCAATGTTTCCTCACGTACCATACAAAAATGCAAACAAGAGTTGAGAGCAACAGCTTGTGTTGTTGGAAAAGAGCAGTTTGAATTGATCAAAACATCTGATTGTGTTTCACAGAAAAAAATAAAGTAATAATCTGTCTCCAAAGTCACATACTAAATATTACATTTGATGAAGAACTTAATTGTCGACTGTTAAAAACATACAGTATGAATAAAATCCAGAAGTACTACATTGGACATGTGACCTACAGATTCACTGCCAGTCACAACTCCTCTTCCATGACCTCATCATCAAATGCACACTTCGCAATATCAGTGGAAGTTATAAGTCATCTCAGTAATTTTCACATACTTTTCACCTATACCATGAATTCGGACACATTTTCACATACTTTGTTTTGCCTAAATATATAGTAAAGTAGGCATATTTGGTCTCAGGAATATAGATTTGGGATGACACGAGCATGTGTAACTGATGATTAAAATTTTAACCCTAATATAAAAAAATATATATTACTTTCAATTCTGTTTAAAAAATCTAAATGGTGCTTCAAAGAAGAGCTTTACTTTTCATATTGTTTGCTCTTGAAAAGAAGAGGGTCCTTTTACAGCAAATAACCAAAGACCTTTCTTTTTTGTACAGTGCACTGAAGATCTGAAGCTTGAAAAGGGCTCAGTTGCTTGCAAATGAGAATTCAGTTGCCTGTGAGTAGAATTTCAGTGGACACATATCTCTCTTCCTCCAGACAGCAAGTACACCACCAGGTTTTGTATCTGAGTGCGTGTGCAGCGAGCCAGAGCCATCTCACCGGTGACAAATAGACGGTATCCCTGACTCTGCAAATGGACAGGACAGGGAAGAGGTAGATCTCTTTTTACAGATCAGTAGCGCTTGAAAGTGCTTGCGTGGATTTGCCCCAGGTCGTCGTCCTCTGGGAATTCTGGGAAACAGAGTACTCCATACTGGAAACTAAAGAGCTGGTCTCAGCAGGAATCAGGTCATGGAGGAGATAAGAGCTTTGATAACATTTATAAAGCCTCAGTTCTCCCTCTTTCTCTCTCCCTTTGATTCAATTTACTCTGTCAGCTAACAGGTGTCTCTAGGGAAATAACTTCCCAACACTGACACATCGCTTAGATTACCTGAGCATTTTACCCCAAGACATTATAGAACTACAGAAGTTAATTTTGAAAACAGTTGAAATCTTATTACTGAATAAATTTGAAATTCACACTCACAAAGTACCTAACAGCAACAGACTCTTGAGACAGTTCTTTTCAGTGAATCAAAAACATACACAGTGACCAGTATAGTCCAGTTTTTAAACCAATTACTTTCAGTTGTTTTAAGTGAATATATAATACAAAAAATATATATATATAGCAGAACCAGTGTTGACTGATTCCCAAACTATCTGGTTCAGGTATTTGTCATTTGCATCAAAACCGTGGGCTTCATCCGAAAACGCGTACTTCCCTACTATATAGTAAGCGAAAAAGACAAGTAGTATGTCCGAATTCACAGTACTCATAAAATATAGACAAAAAGAACCCGGATGAGCTACTTCTTCCAGCGACATTCTGAAGTGTGCACGATGGACACTTTACTAAGTCAATGAGGTCTAATGCTGTTTTTGTCCATACTGACTTTCAAAGTATTTGCAAAAACAGTTGAGCATTGTTCAGAATATCTTTTGTGTTGGGCAGAAGAACATTTGGAACGCCATGAGGGTGACTAAATGATGGCAGATTTAACATTTTTGGCTGAACTTTCTTTTTACAGCATGTCCATCATTGAAACAACCTCAACACACAAAAGGCAGCCTAGAGATCAAGCACAGTATCACAGTATTGTAATGCTCATAACCCAAACCGGCCTCCTCAAAGCTAGGAATAACTCTTATTTCAGCCAAAAAAGTGCCTTATGGTCACATTTTTACTTTAGTGCTGCAAGCCAAAGCTCACATAGCTGAAATAATCTGATGGAAAAACCACATGAGCCACACCCACATGGTCCCCTCCCATAATGCGTCTGGTTTGGGCATTAGTAAACTCTGGGTTTCCTCTTACGTTTATTGAATGGCTGGAAGCAGTCTCTTCATCTCTAGCGAGGCCTAACCGAATATCTTTTTTCGAATCAGAGTAGGTACTCAAAAAAAGCTCTGCTCAATTTGCTCTTGAGTGCATCGTTTTAAGGATGCGGAAAGAGTGGATATTACCTTACAAGCAGTGTAAGAGTGCTATGCATTATTCTCCTTTCTCCATTCACTTGATTGCGAAGATCTGAACAAAGACTCGGACTATATATTTACTCCAAACCTAGCACATGAGTTAGCGGGAATGTGTAGTTCACACAAACCTGGAGAATATGTAGCCCTCTGGCTCAGTCAGTGCTCATTATATAAACACTTTCTCAAGTCTTAAGAATGACAGGAATCCCAAATCCAAACACAGCATTTTGCAGGGCTTAGAGCAGGCTGCAGAGCCAACGTAATAAGCTGCCAGACTTTCGCATAAGCCTTTGACATTTCATTTGCTTTTGTTGCTCTGGCTGAAGACTTATTCCCTCATTAGATGGGATACCTCACAGCAGAAGTGAATCTCAAGGCTGTAAAAGGTCATAGCGATGCTTAACTCTGCCATTTAAACATCACTCCTTCATTTATCAGCCTCTCTTATCTATGCAAATCTGAAGGTTGGTGAGTATGTCGGGTGGGATGTGAGGAATAAATGCATGGTGAAAGTGAGAAGTTTGACTCGTACTGAAAGTCTTGTAGCAAGATTCTAGTTGGGGCTCATTGGTCTCAGACAGTGGTGTCAAATCATGCACCTGAAAGGCCACTGTTCTGCAGAGATTAGTTATAACCTTGACTCAACACCTGCCCAGAAGACCTTGGCTGTCTAAAATACCCTTCCCCCTATACCCTTAAATAGGGCGATATTTGAGGGGACAGCCATTTGTATCAGATTTGTATTTGTATCCATCGGTATCCGAAACCATAGTGAACATAATTGAGTGCACTCATTCAACCCCACAATGCACCGCAATAACGAGTGAACAACTGATGTACGCTCAACGGCTAGAGAATACCCATAATGCACTGTGAGAGTCGTGTGCCAAATGAATTCCCGCGTCTCACAAGATGGCACCTGCAGCTGAATCATCCATCCATTCATTTTCAAAACCGCTGGTCCAATGTGGCTACAGCGTAATATCATACAGGTATAAATTCCTTTTTAATTGATTATTAAATTGTTTGATTAAGGTTTATACATGCTAGTTTCCATGACAGAGTTCAAGATAAATCTTCATTAGTACTTCTGAAGTTTCAAATAATTATTAAACAGCAAGCACAAACTGCTTTTTATTCACTCCTTCAAGTAGACTATATTAGTGGAATAGTGAATGAGGATATAGGGGTCGATTTCGGAGACTGCCCTAGATTTGCTGGTTCAGGTGTCTAATTAGTGTTTGAGCTAAACTCTGCTAAAGAGAAAGAGAAAAGAGTACCTGTTTTGTGCTCTCTGTAAAATTGTATAATGTTTGTAGAGCATTTGGAGAGCTTTGAGAGAAGATTCTTTGGGAGTCAATGCTATCTCTTCATCCCAAATTTCCATTATGATCAACCCCTGGATGCCAAGTACCCTTCTCTTCCCATGTGCAAGCACTGTTAATTCCCATAACTATGCTCAACACAACGAAAACCCAAGCAAGACGTTTCACAGTTTGAAAACACTGCCATCAAATACAAAACACATTGATATTCATGTCCCAAAAGCATTTAAGTCAGTATGCAAATACCAACATCATATTGCCATTGTGATATCTCACCCTCCTCCCGCACAAGAAACTGACCCGAGCTGTGGCCTTCGCAAGCGCCTTCAATGGAGAAACTGAATGGCTGGAAATGAATGAAATATGGCTCAACGGATTGCAAAGCCCATAATGATGGGAAATTTGCCTCTACAATAGCCGAGGGGGCGGCCCCAGGCACTATCAAGGGCTCCAAGACCCTGAGTGTGTCCTCTTCTCTTATTATCAGCCTCTTAGCCCCAAACTTCCCATTTAGGCATTAGTGGCCTGCCGTGATTGAGTGCATCGTGGGCCTTCTAAAAGAACCAGGCTTTTGAGTCGCCTCCCCTCCCCACCTGCATCCCACTGCATGGTTATCTCTCTGTCTCAGAGAAGGGAGTCATTATCGCAGAGGCCACATCCAGAGCCACAGCAGTGTAAATGCCTATTATGCTAGGACAAGGGTCGCTGCTATGGGCGGCTGGGATAAATCTGCTCAATTTAGGGTGAAAAAAGACTGCAGCCTAATTTGTTAAAAAGTTTCAAGTTGCATGAAGTAGCTTTACTGCACTGATGCAAAACATGGATTTTTTTTTTAGAAACATTGGTAGTGCATTATCATCTTGCAGTGTCATTTTTCATTAACAGTATGTTTAATTATCGTCATCATGATACATTTTTTTTTGTCTCATTTTCATTGAAAAACTACTACAATTCGTCTGTAATTTCATAGACACAAATTGAAGAACGTCGGATTTTTAAGGAGCTCCCAATTCATTGTCTTTGACCTGTCCTCTTCCAGACCAGATTTCACGTTTTCAACACCAATTCTAATCCTGATTTCCATTCTGGAATGAGATGATAGTTTTCCCTTCTTTGTGAGATGATGGATGAGCAGTATAGTGTCAGGGTTGAGGAGGGTGAGAACCATCTGGCAGGGTGACGGGAAAGGTGAGTATGCTAAAGTAACTCTAATGAAATTCTCTTCGAATGACAGCCTAGCTAATAATAATATCTTCGCTCATGCGAGAGGATGGCTCTCGTACAGTGAAACCCTGAGCTTCTTAAAAGCATATGTCTCTCTGGAACTAATGACAGCTTAATTAATGACTACTTCTATTTCCAATAACACCTAGGGAGGCTAACAATTCCTGATCCATCTACTTCATGAAGATTTTAGTTTTATATTTTTCACTTATATAGTAGATCAGAGCAGTTAATATCAAAGGCGTCCCTTATGATATCTTCAGCAAATATGCAATACCAGTTAGAGCTGCCTGCGATTGCATGACATGTAAGAAAGATGATGAAAAACTGCAGTGGTTTGTTCCATCACTGCTAAGTGCTAAAGTTTTTCTTGATATACAAAACCTGTAGACTAATATAGACAACTACTAAATCACTAAAAAGTTTTTCTTCTTTGGTCTCATCTTATCTTATGCACCAGGATTGCTACAGAAAATTGGTGCATGATGCTCGTCCACAAACACTAAATCATTTAAGAGAAAACACTTGAGTGTTGTTTGTCAAAATTGCTTTCCAGACATAAATTCTGCATTTAAATCCCAGAGTTCATTATAATAATTCACACACAAAAACATTTAGAGTCAACAATCCCTTTAGTACTACTTTTGCAAAGGTGCCAAACGCATGGTCTATGGATGATATATACAAAGTTCTGTCATAAAACTCTAGACGGCGCATGCTAATAAGTTCAATCTCAATCTGCTAGCAATCACACCATTCTCTATAGGGCACAGCTGATTAGGGGTGTAAGAAAAAATCGATACACTTGAGTATCGCGATATTTTATTTTGCAATACTGTATCGATTTTCAAAAACGCAATATCGATTTTTTTTTTAGTTTACGTGCAAAAATATTCATACTATTGCCGTGGTTCGCGTTTATGTTGTGTTTAAATCCCTACCACTAGATGGCTAGAATGAGACGCACCACTAGTGTCCTCGCCTACAGTGTCTATGATTTTGATATGCGCGAGGGAGAGAGAGCAAGACAGCGCGCGTGTTGTTTGAAGACGTGAGAGTGCGCGCGCGCGGCCGGGGCGCTCTCTCTCTGTCTCTCTCTCTCTCTCTCTCTCTCTGCTCGTTTGCGTCCTGTCAAGCGCAGCAGTCTTTCTATTCTACATCACTCACCGATAAAAAAAGGCTTTGGCGGGACACAAATTTGTTTTGGCAGCCGCTAAAAAGCGGACGATTTGACGGGTTTTAAAAGATTAAATACAACCCGAAACTAAAAAACAGACCCCGCCTCTATTTGAGACTGGTCTTTATTTACCCAAACCTGTCGCCACTCGCCACATCAGGCGTGTAAAAGAGACCGGCGTCTATATGGGACTCGCTATTAATTGAAGTTTTACGGTATGTGTTGGATGTACCCTGTATGAATAATAGTGCAAGCATTTTTTTAATGACAGATTGCCCCTCAGATTGCACCTTATGTGTTATGCATTAGCCTAGATGTCACAGTAAGGGGCTATGTATTTTCTTTAACTGACTATTTATATATTTGTTCCTCAATGTTTCCTTTAGGAATTGGGGATATTCAAATTAATTAACCAATCATTAATACCATTGATCAGCCCTACCTAACGTGGATGTTTTTTCCACTAAGAAACAAACATTGTTATGTTATTTTGATTTATACTGTGAAGCTTTGATACAATTGTGAAAAGCGCTATATAAATATACTTGACTTGACTTGAATTGTGTTCGTGTTTTTGCAACACAAAACGTGTTGGATGTACCCTGTGTACTAGGAATAGTGCAAGCATTTATTTATTTTTATTGACATAGACAGATGTCTTTTCTTTTTTCAGATTGCACACATGTGTGTATGTTATGTATTGTGACAAGGGCTATGTATTTTCTTTTATTAAGGCCTACTTGAGCATATACAAATTTGCTCACTAAGAACCTGTGAACCACAATCCCAAACTGGCAGTTTGATTTTCTGTGTACTGAATTGTTTATCTAAAGTAAACTTGTTTGAATTTTATGCACATCATGTCTTTTTTTTTAAATAATACTTTCTAAAATTGTAGTCCTACTTTTAAAAAATCGCAATATATCGCCTTATGCACAGTATCGAAATATATCGCAATATATTGAATCGTGACCCATGTATCGCGATAGGTATCGTATCGCCAGATTCTTGCCAATACACAGCCCTACAGCTGATTGGTTCCTGCTGTATCAGTAGCCAATGAACTCGCTGCTCAACCTTCAAATACTTGGTTAGCATTTGCTGCATCATGCTTTCAGAAACCCTCCACCTTCCCCAGCTCCACCTGTATAGATCAGCTAAGGGTAATTTATGTACGCTATATTTTACAGTAGCAGCATGTGTTACTTGCTCACAGCAGCGTGTTGTGTGTGTATTGGCAGTAGCAAGTCCTGTACTTGCTCTGTAGCAGCAGCAGCAGCGTAGCAGATCTACTCCGCCAAGACCAAACATAGCAACATTGTCATACCCTTTACCATGCCAAACACTCTGAGAGTTGCCATGACAGAAATATAATTTAGCTACCGCAACTTTAATTCGCCTTTGGCTAAGCCCCGCCCCCCTTAGTTACTGTTGCTATGTCCGACAAACAAACTTCATCTGGGCTCTGGTATCAACATGGCTTATGCTGTGACAGCTCTTCCTGCTGAAATTTTATCAAACTTTTATAAAGCAGCAAATAAAGTGTCCGATAGAAGTAGTCAAAAGGGGCTGCAATATACTCTCGAAGGCATACATTCATGACATACAGGTGAAACGCAAGGAACAACAAGGCATCCAAATAGAGACAAAAAGCATACCGGTCACAGTCACAAAATGAACCATCCCATCACCTTCTAATCGAGACGGAGGCTGGGACTAACAATATCAAGGAGCAACACTGTTCATGCAAAGCTGGGTAGGTCTCTATTCACTTCTATAATCGGTATTACAAAGCAAACGGACTACGTGAGCGGCGAGTATAACGTTGTATTTATTACCAGCGTGTGCTAGACGACACTTGTCAGGATTTGACTTCGGTTTTGGGAAGGGAAAAAAACGCACACCCCCCTCCAACCTCTCTGGGAAACGCGTATCTGTGTTACAAATGCCCCAGGCACAACGTTTAACCATATTTTTGATAAAACTACGACGGTAATAGCCGGTCGAGACCAAAAATATGAGACGCCTGTGTTAAAGTCAATGGAGCGCTGTGAAAAAGTGTCGGACCTCTGTGGGAGCTCGTTCTTGGCTGCGCTGTGATTGGTCAATCTACATTCTAGGGTGTGGCTTAGCCAAAGGCGAATAGAGAAAGTTTTTCATTTGTTTTGTTAACTGTGTATAGCTTGCACCTTAATGTGGTAGAGCCTTTCATAATTTTGGTTTGGCACATATGCACGAATTTGTGCTTTTCAGCTGAAACTGGATCCGTGAGTGAGACATCTGTCCCAGGGCAACGCCGCTCATTTTTTCTACTGTTTTTTTTATTTTATTTTTTATTCCACACTGTAACATTGATAACATGGACAGATGCAAAGAATTTTAGGAATAATAAGTAAATTTCTACACCAAATACTTTTTTTCTTTTCAATATTCTTGTTGGAGTAATATTTCCTAATTACTAATTTTTATTTGTTTTTATTTTCTTAGTACATTTTTTTTTTTTTTTTATCTACAGGCTTTATCAAAATTAGTTTGTGCTCCATTTGTGTTCCAAAAATATTTAATACTTAAGTAGTAAAGTAGATTCTGGACTGTAAGCAGTAGTTCTCCTCAAAAATAAAAAAAAGTCATCATTTACTCACCCTCGTGCCATTGCAAAAAATATATTAATTTTCTTCTATGGAACACAAAATTGGGTATTTATAGCAGAATGTCAAAGCATCTCTTTTCTACCATGAACATCAATAGTGACCACAGTTGTCAAGCACAACTTTCAGTGAATAATTACTTAAATTTCAGTCTTGAGATGACTTACAATACAGTCATATGGACCATTTTTATTTTGTTCCTATAGGAAAACATCCTCCAGTCACATCATTTTACACTAAGTGAATCAGAGTTATGTAATCAGATTACTTTTTCCAAGTAACTAATAAAGTAACTCAACTTTTAAATTTACAACAAAATATCAGTTACTTTTTCAAACAAGTAACAGAAGTTTCAAGTTACTTTGTATTCTCATGCTCTCCTGTCCCATGTTGAGAGAAATCGAGAGTAAGTGCAGGCGCTGTGTGTGAACATGATTATTGTAGATCTAGACTAAATGTGAACATGCATTTACTCATCTCACTTGCTCGAAAACACATTCAGTATTCCTCATAATGAATAAAAACAGTAAAATGCAAACTCATATAATATAAATGCGTTTGCATAATATTCTATTATAAACTTTTTTTTATTTTGGGGCCAACTATTCCTTTAGTGGATGTGATCGTTCTACTGATAATGAAAAACCAACTTGTAAAGACATGCTTCAAGTGCATGGTATTCATATTCAAAGTACAATATTCAGAATCTCAATAACACCTCTAATAATGCCACAAGCAGTTTCATTAAAGTTGAGCAATTCAGTAATTCTGGTTTTACAGTTGCAGGTACCCAAACACAACATGCAAATGTGCATCTCAAAGCATTTCTATGTGTTTTGGTAACAAACATGAGCAGTTTCTTACTGTCATGAAATAGTTGTCTCAGTCTTCAGAAAATCAGATATGACCGTAAATCAGTTGTCTCGGTCTTAAATATTTCTTGCTAAAGATTGGTTGCCACCAGCATTCTTGAGGCAGGTATTGGATTTGATTGACAGTTCATAGTCATTTCAGACTCAAAAGCTCCATCTGGAAGAGTGTTTATGGCTTGTTACAAGATATAGACAATAATTGTGCCTGCTATGTGCGACTGTATCTGTCAGAAACTGTTTACTTGTTATAAAAACTATCCCATCTGGCAACACTTAGGGCACTTGACCTACTGTGGAAAATAAGGATTAAATATGGATTGCCCAAAGACAACAAGCACGATAGAAAGAGAAAGAGAACATTGTTCAGTGCTTTTCATTTAGACAGGTGAAAAGCAGCATAGAAAGGAAGTGAAAGTTCCTGCGTCTCACAATTCACTCAAACTATAAATACAGCTCGTTCCACAAAACAAGCAGCTGGAGGAGTTCAGGAGTGACTGAAATCAAACCCACATCTCCATATCCCTGACTGAAGTTCAGGACAAAAGCACTGGCTGTTCTTCAAAACAATGAATGTCACTTGTGCGCCTCTTTTACAAAACCGCATTGCTGTCTGGAGAAATAAATGAGATATTTCTCCTAGTCTACATGCAGCTTCAACCTCACATGTTCCACAGATCTTCTGTGCAAAACAACTCATATATGAAGAAGTTCAGCCTGCATAAACAAACCAATGTAAACACATAAATTATGGAAAGGGCCTTTAGGGTCATTTGCTGAATATTAAGCTGGTGGATTCCAGAAGTCTTGCGTTACAGGTCTACGAGGGTCATGTTTTGAGATGTCGGTTTTAAATATCTTCGTGTTTCCCTGCTGTGGGTGGTCAGGGCAGGATCACAAAAATTAGCATGTATTATTGGGAATACTAGCCGTATGGATGGCTTATTATAAAAACTGTTGCTGCCACTAATAATAACCACATACAATAGCCCACACACAAACATGCTCACAACCCAAGAGAAGTATATTTTTGAATGCTTAAGAATATTTTTATTTTGAACATTCCAAAGATGTTGGCATATAAACATTTTAATGCACTACTGTTTTATAATATTTTTTTTAAATAAGTGTCTTATTTACTGAGCAAAGCTGCATTCATTGTAAAATATTATTACAATTTAATTTTTTTTTTTTTTTTTTTTACTCCAGTCTTCAGTGTCACATGATCCTTCAGAAATCTGATCTAATATGATGATTTGATACTCTTATTTGATTTGTTATTATCAATGTTGGAAACAGTAGTGCTGCTTGATTTTCATGGAAACAGTGATTTCGTGGAATATGTGGAAATGCGTAATACATGGAAAAAGTATTTCTTTTTTAGGATTCTTTGATGAATGAAAGTTTGGAGAACAGCATTTATTTGTAATTGTTTTTTTTGTTTTTTTTTTACAATTTAAAAGTCTTTACTATCACTTTTACACAATGTAATACATACTTGCTAAATAAAGTATTCATTTCTTTAAAATAATTATAATAAAACAATCTTACCGACCCCAAACTTTTGAATGATAGTGTACCATCTTAGGTGACACTTTATTTCGCCAGTCCACTTTAGACATTCTACTAACTATAAGAAACTTTGCAACTACATGTCAACTAACTCTCATTAGAGTACTAGTAGACTGTTAGGTTAAGGTTTGGGTAAGTAGAATAAGTTGACCTGTTGTTGAAAAGTTACATAAAGCATGTGACTTCTTTTTGCCGTCTAATTGGGCTTCAACGGTTAAATACACATACTTATGTCAAGCATTGACAGTTTGCTGGACATGATCAAGTATCTGTTCGCACCAACTGTTGCTCACCCACTAGACGTCTGTGCCCTCCTGCTACCATGGAAACAAGATCCCATAATAATCACAAGCCCACCCAACTGCTGTCCATCAGCGATTGGGATCTGGAGGGCCAGCAAGAGGAGAGAAAGAAAACAGATAACAAGAGACGAATGATTGAAAGTTGTAGTCATGGTCCTTCATAATCTTTAATCAAAATAACTTATCCTCCCTCTTGTAGCAACATCTCTTCTCTGATGATGTGTTTACTGGCGCGAGGGCGGGGCTACCTGTCACTCACATGAGATCCACCAATAGCAAACCACAACCGTCCAATCAATTCTCAAATGGACAAAATCAAGTCCCGCCCTACATTTGTTCTTGTTTGAGATGCCGTTTCACTCAAATATAAGTCACAATAGAGAAGAAACGACTATTGCAAGTTTAATTTAAAATGTCAACTCTGTGGAAATATGTCAACACAAGAAAGAACATTTCATAGGGTCTTTGAAGTATTTGAGTGCCTGTGGTATTTTAAATGAAGGTCGGTCACTAATGCACTGATGAAGCTCGCAGAAGCTTTTTACATCTGTCGCACAGAGCTATACGGTGTTATTATCGTGCTGACAAGTATACATGTCCTCCAATAAAAAGGTATTTCAAGAGCTTATTTATGGAAATGAGTGTTCATTGGGAACACAGGACCTTAACACACACACACATGGTGCCTACATATTGTTGCAAAATCAACGTAATCATTTTCTTTGACTACAGATTTTCATGCATTTAAATATATTCACTCGACTCATTCAGACTAGTCTCGGTTAGCTGTCTAATAGCCTCAGTCATCAAAGGTCAACTAAGACACGTCTTTTTACGTACACAGCTGACGGCAATTTATGCCACCCCTAACCTCTGAAAGAATAATCAAATAGAAGATCTCTTGAATGTCTCCATTGTTGCTCCAAGAGTGCACTGACATTAAATGGAGAGCAAATAAAGACTTTTGCTTTAATCTCCTGTTTTCTAAGATGTTCCTTATAATCAAAAGGCTCTTGTAATAAATAAAAACAGATTTGAAGAGATCTTCACAATGTATCACTGTTCTCAGATTTCAATATGAACTTATATTTCAACAGTCTCACCCTGTGCTCAAAACACCAGTCAACAATCTCAAAACTAATATTAACTTAAATATTTTTCAACAAATTCCTACAAGACCCAAAATACCTCACGCGTAATTTCTAAAGGTTTTAAAGAGATCTTAAAAAATGTCTCATATTGTGCTCAGATTTGCAAAGACATCAAATTTTGCAATTAAACTTAAAAGATCTCAATATGAACTCAAATATTTTCCATCACATTCTTCCAATACCAAAATATCACACACGTGTCTCCACTAGACTTTTTAAAGATATCTTAATGTCTCGTTCTGTGCTCAGTTTTGCCAAAGCACCAGTCCAAAAGTTAGAGATCTCAAAATGAAACTCTAATACAGTATCTCTAAACAAATGCTTCCAAGACCAAAATATCTAGCATGTGTCTCCACTAGAGCTTTAGAAGAGATCTCAACAATGTCTCAATATGAACTCAAATTATTCTAATACCAATTACAGTTGTCTTATTTGCATCAAGCAATTTTAAGAGAAGCATCAAAGACAAAGTTGAAAGTTTGATTAAGCATAATTGAGAACTCCACAAAGTCTCCAGAACAATAAAAAGCTCTCATCAAGGAAATCACACTTATCCTCTACTACAATGATTGCTGAAATATAGCATTGAAATATTCGACACACACAGTTTATTCCCCAACATAGCCTAATGCAGCTCTAGCTGGGCTCTGGCCAAACAACACTGAGATTTGCCCCTGAAACAGCATCTCTCTTTCAGCCCTGTGGAGTTGCATCACAGCAGGTCACGTCAACACCTCTAAAATTACTAGTCCCAAACCAATCACACAGACATTTAAAACGACAAAACAGAGACTGGGGGTGTGTTCACACTTCAAGTTCAGCTCTCTTGGTTATTTTGGACCGGACCAAAAACAGAAAATTATACATTTAGCCCTGGTGTTCTAAGCATTAGCACTGTCATTTTTAACACAGAACTTAAAAAACAAAACAAAAAAACAGCTTTTATGACGTATATTTTGCGGCTAAACTTACCGACCATCCAAAACATGGTGTGTGCTGGGCTAAATGCGCTCATTGTATGTGCGTAGCCTACATATGATGGTGTTTTAACCATCTGTGAACTTGTGAAGAGCTTAGAAAATGTGTAAAGGACTCAAAACAGCGGCAGGAATCCCTCCGTCACGCTCGCAAACGAAGATCTGCTGCGTCGAGACAAGCTTCTGACGCCTGTACCGAACTGTGATGGGCATCATGGTGACTATACGGAGAAAAAACAGGTGTTTTTTAGGGTTGCATCTTGTGATATCACGTCCTGGTTTTTTTTTTGGTTCGTTTAGATGTCTTTGGTTCTTGTTGGATTCGAAACGCACCGTGTTGGTTTAGAAGTGGAACGAGACAAACCTTTTCAGGGGTCTCGGTTTGCTTGTTCAGTGCGCACCAAGTTTCAAATAGCAACGTTCACACTTATTCAAATGAAGCGCACTAACAGAGCAATCGCACCACAGTTCGTTTTAATCGAACCAAACATGTCAAGTGTGAACACACCCTTAGAGCTGTTTAAGGAGCTGTCAGCGTACGTCCCGTTCACACTTGGTATTATTATTTGTCTCAGATGATCACCTGTATATGGCACTGTCCCCTTGTTTTTGGATCACCCGAAACGGATGTTAACACCAGGTCAGAAGTACATGTTTGAGCATACGGCCGTGTTCGACTGCTGAACTGTAAACTGAGAGAGGAGGAGCGGTGGGTGAAGTGTCTTCCTCTCCCTCACTGTGCAGTGACAGATGACTGAGCTGTCGGGGCTCTCCATACGGCTGCTGACAGGACTGTATTTCACTATAGTGGTCACCACAGTGCTCCTGTTCTTTACATGGAGTCGTTGTGGAGCAGTGCAGGACAAAAAACCGCCTGCTCTTTTCCATGCAATGAAAGTGAATGGAGAGTGAAGCTGTCAAACCCTAAAATTATCCATAAAACACATGTGCCACAACTTGACATTTTTTTCAACCTCAACAGCGCATTGTTCAAACATTATTTTTCTAAAAAAAAAAAAAGACAAAAAGAAAAAATATATATATGCCAGACTTGTTTTGCTTGCAAAAATGTCATTTTTTTTAATCAGGCCTTTTTTCTTCATTATAATATCAGAAAAGTTGTATCACCTTGACAATTTTTCATTTATGTTCTAAAGAAAAATCTAAACTAATTTTCATTAAAAGGTATGCATTTATTTATTCATCAAAAGTAAAATATTAATGGATTTATTGAATGAAATGTGTGGAATATTAATAGACCCAGTGTCATTTAAATATTTGCTTTTACAGTATTTATTGTCATTTTAAATTAGCTTTTATTTTTATATTTTTTCATTTTTAATTTTATTTATATTTTTTTATTTTAGTAAAGTAGTTTTGGTTTTAAATGTCTATTTATAACAATTTCAGTTTTAGTCATTTTAGACTTCAGTTTCCAAGTCAACATCTCAAATTTTTGTTCAAGTTGTCAAAGTTTTTCATCTACTATTTATATTTTATTCTATGTAAAATGTATTTCAAATAATGAAAAATTATTTATAATGTTTTTTTAGTTATAGTTACCAATGACAAAAAAGAGCTTCATATCATTGTCCCTGTAACACAATTGATCAGTTTCGCGTCAAGCCTAACAACACCCTTTTATTTATAATAAAAAAGACTATTGCACAGCCTCTTATTGCTTTAATACAGTACATTCCCATCGGCCCAGAGCTTTTCTGCCCAAGCTGATTTTATAATAAATATGTCAATTACAGGCAAAACACTTCTATACATCAGAGAAAGAGCTTTGAACTGCTTTAATGATCCACCTTCACCTCTCGCTTTCTCGAACCCGTACGATTCACTTCCATAAAACAGAAATCTGAAAGCACGGTCCATAAATCAGCTATGAAACACATTTTCCCCACTACTGCTCCTTTCATTTTAGGGTTGGCTGTGCAATAACAATCCCCCTATGTCAGCGCGGTTCATTTTGCGGAGTGCTGAGTGTGAGGTGGAACAGCGGAGTGTGGCGCTGAAAACAAGGACTTAACAACCCAAAGCGCTGAAATAACACTTCCTGCCTGTCCTAGCAGAGCCAGACTTCCTGTTTGTCTGAAATAAATCTTTGCTTAAGCTGGACATTCCTCCGTGAGCTGGTGTTTCTCTCTCTCTCTATGTTTCAGCAAGCTCTCTCTTCCTCTGCTTCTGTTTTATTGTCTCGACTACCCCATGGGTGACAGAGCTGTGAGTGAAAGAGGTTAAAGAGAGCTGAAATAGAGGGCTGGAGATCAGGGCACAGAGAGATAAGACCTCCTGAACGCGGGTAATTGAAAAGTTTAGAAGGACAGAAAGGGAAAGAAAGAGCTGGTAAACGACAGGAGAGAAAGACAAACAGCACACGGTCAGGCGTAAATGAAGAGGCGGAATCACACAAGACCGGCTGCCCGTCATACCTTCAACAAGCTCTCCTTTCAGAAAACATTTGCATTTGTCAATAACTTGTACGATTTTCTTAATGAGATGAATACTTTTGTTCAACAAGGATCCATTAAATTGATCAAAAGTGACAGTAAAGGAATTTATAATGTTGCAAAAATATGTCTATTTAAAATGAATGCTGTTACTTTAAACTTTCTATTCATCAAAGAATCCTGAATTTTTTTTATCACAGTTTCCACAAAAAAATATTAAGCAGCACAACTGTTTTCAACATCGATAATAATAAGAAATCAGCATAGAATGATTTCTGAAGGATCATGTGAGACTAAAGACTGGAGTAATGACGCTGAAAATTCAGCTTTGATCACAGCAATAAATTACATTTTAAAACAGTTATTTTCAATTGTAATATTATTTCACAATATTATGGGTTTTTTTAATCTAATAGCCTTGGTAAGCAAAAAAAAACCTTAAAATTGTTTTCAAAAATCATACCAAAATTATTGAACGGTAATGTATAATTAATCAATATTGGATATTTAATTGCGCAAACAAATTATGGAGGAGTTTGCGAAGGTATGACACCACTTATTAAGGCTTGAAACATTAAAGATTCAAGAGTACTCTGTTGTTCATATATATGCACATTTTGGTAATTTTTCCAAACAATCTTTCAGTAACGTTACTTTACAAGTTAGTCAGAATAACGTCTCTAAATATATATGGCACATATTCTCCATTTAAATATATATGAACAGAAATCACCTGCATGAGAAGGTAACCATAGCAACAGCTGCTTGATCACTGTCTGTGTTGCACATTGTACAGTCATTATAAACCAGTTTTGAGGAAAGTTACTTTTAAAAAGTAATGTGTTACAATATAAGGTTACCCCCTAAAAAGTAATTAATTGCGTTACTTACCCTAGTGAAAAATAAATGTACTAAAATCATGTATTTGAAATACATTTATTTTATATATTACAAATACATTTAAATATTTACATAAATACCCTGCAATTGTACTTTTGATATACTAAATAGATATACTTAAAGTCTGCTAAATTGGAACAACTAATTTTGTACTCAATGTACTTTAGTTATCTGGGAGTAGTGCTGAAGTTCAACTAAAGATATACTTAAGTATATTTGATTGTGCTAAAGTGGAACTATTACACGTATACTTTACGTACACTTTAAATATATTGCATTTAAATTATACAGTGATCATACTATCTTTACTAATAGTGATATTAACACACATTAACATACAAACTGACGTTGTGGGGTCCCTATAGAAAGTGCCACAACCACTACCCCTTCCCAGCGCCCCATGTAAGTCGAACTGATCTCCATACCTGGCGGGTCGGAGGGACAGAACTTTACAAGGGTAAGGTCGATAGCTGTTGTTCCTATCTAATTCACCCAATTCAGCCATGAATGGTTGGATAACACTGCGGAAGCGTGCCGGGTCCAGATGGAAAGGGGCGCTATGGAGACCACATCCTGCCTATAGGGAGGTAATATGTGGAAGATACACATATAAACTGACCCTCAGGACAGTGCTACATATGGAAGATCTCTATGGAACCATTACTGATGCAGAGACGGGGCAAAGTGGAACCTGCCCAGGGAAAGACATGGGTTTACTGACAGGGAAACCGTACCATGGAAGAATACACATATGGGATTACCAAGAGCGAATCACAACATATGGGGCATCTAGCCCAGTACAGGTGCTGACCAACCAGGCATTCACCTCGAGTACTGGGCTTGGCTTCGGATGCCTCCGCTGCATCTGACTGCCGAAGGATGCCTGGAGGAAACACCATCCAGGGTTTGGCAGAGAGGGAACTCACCTGGAGAGTGAATAGGGCACTCGTATCCCCCTGAGAAGGGAATGGCGCTGCAAGTGAGACACTTAGGCGGCCCTCCTGCACATTACCTGTTTGTACCCAAAACACGGGGAGAAACCGGCTCCACTCGGAGATTGTAGAATCTCGTGATGGGTTAGGTGTCGTCCAGCCCGCAGCTCTGCAGATGTCTGCCAGGAGGAGGCAAAGAGGAGGCAACTCTTTGTGGAGTGAGCTCTCACCCCAAGGGGGCACGGCTCGCCCAGAGCGATGGCATCCACTATCCAGTGGGCCAGCCTTTCCCTTCTGCTGACCTCCAAAGCAGACACGAGCTGTTCTGAGCTTCCTAAGCTTCGCGTACCGAAGACGTAGATGTGCAGAGCATGAACGGGACGCAGAGATGCGAGAGCCAGCGCTTGCAAGTTCACTACCTGGTCCCAGAAAAGAGTGGTGGGAACTTTAGCACATATCCAGGCCGGGGTCTCAGGATTACATGAGGGTCAGCCGGTTCAAATTCCAGGCACGTTTCCACCCTCTTGATAGATGTGAGCGCAGTCATGAACACTGGAGAGACAGGATCTTAACCTCTACTGACTATAAGGGCGCTCTCTGTATGGCTGTATGTACCAAAGACAGGTCCCAAGAGGGGATGAGGCGTGGCCGAGAAGGATTTAGTCCCCGAGCACCTCTCAGATGACTAGGTCGTGCTTTCCCAAAGACCTACCGTCTACTGCATCGTGATGTGCTCCGATAGCAGCCACGTACACTTTCAAAGTGGAGGAAGTCAGCCTTCACTCCAACCTCTCCTGCAGGAAGGAAAGCACAGAGCTGATTGTGCATTTACAGGGGTCTTTGGGAAGAACACTAATCAACGAAAAGACTCCACTTCAAGGCATAAGCTCACCTAGTAGAGGGGGCTCTGGCTTGAGGGATAAGGTCTACCACCACCTGTGGTAGGCTACTTAAGCCTGCCGCGTCCCGTCCAGAAGCCACACGTGGAGGTTCCAGAGATCTGGACACGGGTGCCACAAGGTGACCCGTCCCAGAGAAAGTAGGTCCTTCCTCAAGGGAATCCACCAATTGATCCGAAATGACTCAATATCAGCTTGACCACCTGGGGGTTATTCTCCCGGGAATGTAAGATGTGGTGAGAGCGCGTCAGCTCTCCAGAGGAGGAGATGTTGATCAAATTGGGACATGCGATGTGAAAGTAGACCACCTGATCATGGATGTATGCCACCATCGCCGCGTTGTCTGTCCGGACCAGCATGTGCTTGCACGCACAGGGAGCGGAGTGAGAGCGGAGGAAGCACCGAAGCAGCTTCGGGCAGTAAAAGATTCCTTCCACGACTTTGGGCCAATCCCAATTCTGAAACGTTTGTAAAAAAAAAAAAACGGTAAAATCGTCATAGTTTGCTAACGATAGTCCTGCAACATATTTTCATGTCTGATAACTGGTGAATGTAGGGAATAGGCTTATATTTCACTGTACATCTGCTATGAACGCATCATACATACCATAAACTGATCCACCAGCAAACTTAGGCGTCGAAGATATCGTCGTCTCCATTGTTTTCTGCGAAATTCACAAGACAAATGCAAAAAAATAGCTGTAACCCACGCAACTGAGATGACTGCAGCTGTCCACGGCATCTTGGAAGTTTGTGATAAACATCGGCGCATCTCCTGTGAAGTAGGCGCTAGCGGCGACGTATAATGACGTGTAACGGTGTAGTAGTGGTGTCCCATTTCTTAGGGGAATATTTTCACCCCTACACCTTGCCACTCTGTTTCAAGGGTCAAGGGGAAGGCGAAGGGTTAGACTTGGGATTGGGCCTTTGTGTCCTCCTCATGCATCTCCTACTGTGCAACACATCTCACTCATCAATGTCCATTGGCTTGTTTTGTTACCACTTGAAGGTGATTGGAGTCCCAAGTGAGATCCCAGAACATCAGTCTGTCAATGTAATGTCAACCTTGGCTGACTGATAGGGAACTCAAATTTCCACACAAGCTTTTTTTTTCAATTTAAAGAAAGGGCAATACCATCACCCATCACAGCAGAAAACATTTTATTCGGATATGACTCAGTATATTTTGACTGCTCCAAAACAAATCAACTATTCAATACAAGTTATTTGGCCCCTTTCAAACAGTATACGGTCAGCAATTCATCACAGTTTGAATCATAAAAGCACCCAACAATGAATCACTTGCTGTTTTCAGCATGACGAACAAAGACGTGTCAAAGGGGGATGTCAGACAGACAGATAAATCTATAATCTAAAAGTTTAAACATGAAAGGGAAAAATGAGGATAATTTCTGTACTTTCAAGAACAATTCGCTCATGGTGAGCAATTCTCCCAAATGACTCATCGTTCTGTCTAACGTTTCTTTAGCCAAAAGAACACAATACACACCACAGCAGGAAGAACCTGTTCCCTGATCCCCTGTATTTAGTCCAAATGTACTTGTCCAAGAAACATGGTAATACCCTTTCCTTAATATGCAGCTGAATTGAAACTAAAATGAATACAAATCCACTACAACGCCTGAGTAATATGTCCATTAGTTTGACTGAGGAGGTTTTCCATTAGGTTTTATTGGTTCAATTCCAGCTGGCAAACAAACACACATTAACACACACAATAAATGAATTATCAATGCCTGTTTATCTTTTTCCTGTGAAAAAAATACACATGCTGGTACATTTATAATCCAGGGACATTATTAAGAAAGGGCATATTTTGAATAGAGAAAAAAGAATCATGTATATAAATCATATTTGCATATTAAACAAAAACATTTAATATACATGAATATTTAACAAATGTTTTACAATAAAGTTACATTTTAATGGACAAATGATCACACGTAAACCACCGAATAACTTCTTACTGAATCCTAAGTGCATGGAGTGATGTGTAAACAGACTAAATTATAAATCATATTCACTGTTAAATTGATGAACCAGTTAATCCGGTTCATGAATCAGATGGAATCGAACCAGTTGAAGTCAAATTAATTAACAGGCTCAATGATCCAGTCAGAGCAATTCTTGAGTTCAACAGAGGTGAAGATTGTCGGTAAATAATTAAATTGCACTTTTCACTATAGATCTGATTATAAAAAGCTGTATAAAGATTCCTAAAATCTTCCTCTTGTGTTTTACAAATAAAACAACAACATAAGGGGTTGGAACAGTGTTATTTTACTATTATTTATATACTGTTGATGTATTTGTTAATGTTTTTAATTAGCTTTTATTTTTCTATTTTCATTTTCATTCTAGTTTGTTTAAGCAATTTTGTTGTGTGCATTTTTTTATATTTCTATTTTGCTTTCATATATTTTATTACAGTGTTAGTACTTCAATTTAAAATTGTTTTATTTCAGTTAGTTGCCAAAACATTTTCATTTGAGTTTTAAGTTTTTCATCATTTCGCTTTATTTCAGCTTTATTTCTATTAACAAAAAAACTGTTTTCAACATTGATAATAATAATCAGAAGTGTTTCTTGAGCATAAAATCATTATATTATGATTTCTGAAGGATCATGTGACACTGAAGACTGGAGTAATGGTGCTGAAAATTCAGCTTTACCATCACGGGAATAATTAAAATATTATTAAAATAGAAAACAGTTACTTTAAATTGTAATAATATTTCACAATATTACTGTTTGTACTAATTTTTGGATTAAATAAAAGCAGCCTTGGTGAGTATAAGAGACTTAAAAACTTTTCAAACTTTTGAAAGGTAGCCTACTGTACATTTACATTATTAATAGTAATAATTAATTAGAGCATTTTTGAATTATTGAGTAAACTATGAAAGTGGCGCTCCCTTTCCCCATAATTCATATGCATTTTCAATTTATAAAATAAACTTGATGCATTTCTGACCAACTTGCCCATGACAAATGAACCATTGAATTATAAAATGAGATTAAACTGCGTAATTCTGGAAGGGCTTTCCATTACTTCACAAAGGGAAACATCATCCATCTCTGAAAGAACAAAGATAGACTTTCGAACAAGAGGGCAAGAGGAGGTCTCTAATCAAAGATGCTTTTGGTGACACATAAAGGGCTTATCAAACTCATTATCAGCAAAATGGGCATCAGATGAATCAATGTGAGCCGCAGGGAGGTGTTGTCTTTGCCAAAGCCCCGCTGTTCAGAGCCCTCGCTGCCAGACAGCACTCATTAACACACCACAATACAAATGAAAGAGACTCAATTGGCAAGGACAAGCTGCGGTCCAGTGATTTAACATCAGGGTACTGTTCCGTCTCTCTCTTTCTCTGGGTCGCTCGTTTTTCTCTTAACCCCTGTCTGGTGCTTTTCACCGTCTCTCATTCAGTCTTGTTCAGTCGCGCATACTTCAATTTAACGCCACGCTTCAACTCATGCGGCTAGTTCAATGTCAAGAGTTCAGCCGGTGTTCCAGGAACTCAAAACTAAATATTCGATAAACCTTAATTACGACCACACTGTCCAATCTATACACTTACATGACGATAGGATAATACCATGTTTTTTTAAGACTATATGGTATCTCATTTAGTACCATTTAGTACCCTTTCAATATGTAATTTCATGGTGTCTGGGCATACATAAAGTAGCAGTACTATAGTGATGGTAATACTACTGTACTCTGATAAATACCATTGTATAATTCATATAGCATGGTGTTGCCATGGTCCTCCAAGGCACATTCAAGAATATAATGATACTACAATGGTACATATCACAAAACAAATCATGGACTTTTTGGTCTTTGTTGCGGTGTAAATATACTGAATAATATGAATTAACATGAACATGTACTAGGGTTATGATTAGGTTTAGTTTCTTGTAATTATGCATAATTTACTGTTAATACTACAGTAACAAGGACACTGTAAAATTCAGTTCTCTAAGTACATTTTATCAAATAAATACCACTGTAACTGTAATTCACTGTAATTCCACGGTTTTATTACGGTAAAACTGTTACTATCATACTATGATCTTCTTAAAATGGTAAATATATATATATTTTTTAAAATCATAGTATGCTATATTTTTGGACATAATAAAGTTCTCAAAAGTACCTTGCATTACCATCTAAATACGATTTAGGAACAAACTGCCATGGTTAACAAAAGTAATAACACTTACACACACACAAAAAAACAAGTACTGTGGCGGTAATAGGGTACAGTAATGGTATCAGATGGTAACACTGTGGTAATTTTAAATATACCATGGTAGAAAGGAAACAGTTCATATTATCAATGTTGAAAACAGTTGTGCTACTTAATATTTTTATTCAGGGTTTTTTAGTCTTTACTGATCAATTTTAATGCATCCTTACTGAATAAAAGTATTATACTGTATAAACTACTTGATATGTAGGCCTAGTGCACTAGAATAGAGACATTCAAAATGGCTACTCAGCCTGACTTATATTCTCTCCAGACCAACAAAAACACAACGTCAGTTCAATTGACAGAACGTCAGTCTCGTGATGCAACTAAACAACTAATTGTCAGTTTCCATTGATTGTAAGTGAAAAACTGCTGATGAGGGGCGTGATGCTTGCTTACATCAGCCACGAGGTACTACATCACTCTGTCTGATGAAGGCAGTGCTCTGAGCAACATGACAGGAAGTGATGCGTTCAGCAGCCCTGCGCTCCTGTAACCTCCTTGTGTCCGGCTCTCTTAAGTCAAACGCCTCTGTCTGCTAGTTAGAGGCGACAGTGGACACCTCAGCTGAGCACATGATGACGCACCTGGATGGCTAACTGGAGATCAGGTGAAATCTGCCCTGACACTGTTGGCTTCGGGGCCAATTTAATGTCACAATAGTTATGAGTGCAAACCTCACAGGAGGACAGCACATGAACGCACATGTAAAAAAAAACGAAGACTGAATGCATTTGATACATGAAGTTTTATGCAAATTGTTCGCTTTAACATGAATTTAAAAGGGTGAGTGGGACTGAAAGCCAAAAACATTTCTTTGTCCGCCTATTTGAATTCAAAATACATTAATTCGGCTCACCTGCACTGTAAACCCTAATGCTCAAAATAATTAATTGGTTTGAGTAGGACAAACTTAAATTAAACAAATTAGTTCAGTCAAATTAACTTTTATGAGTATTTAGCACTTTCTTTTTCTTTCAAGTTCACTGAACTGATATATTTTAAGTAAACTGAACTGTTTCATTGTTTTGAGTTTTATGAAATTATTTATTTTAACTTAAGTTATTTACTTAAGTTTAACTGAAACAGCTGGGATGTCTATTTCCCAGCATGCTTTGCCGATGGCACTCGAAAGGGAGAGTAAATGCTAAAATTAAGTGTAATATAATGTTTTTTTGTGTGTAAGATTAATGTTATGTGTGAGATTTAGTAGTGATTCATGTTTTGTTATGCTAATTTAGAAGAATTTCTGTTAATGTTGGCTTTAGGATAGTTACCATCATGGTGACAAGTGGTGCGTGCAGCTTGATTTGAGAGCAAATAATCCATTTATATATTGCTGTGCTCATACAGCAAGTATTTCTGTATAACATACTATTGCTAATATGTTAGCATTTACCATGTTAGCAGATTAGCTTTTTAAGCTGACTAAGTTTATACTAATAAAAGTATTTTGAGTTCTGCCAACTCATTTGGGTTTACAGTGTACTTCATAGATTTAAGTTATATTAACTGAATGGAATTAGTACTATTAACTTTATTTACCCAAGGTATCTTAATTATAAGTTATTGAGTTACTTGAACACAAATCAAATATTTTTTTAAGCTTAAATTGTTTGAGTTAATAAACTTAAATGATTTAAGGCAATCGGTTTCCTCAAACGGTTTGAGTTGAACTGCTGAGCTTGTTGGTTCAACTTAAAAGCATATATTTAAAAAAAAATCTAAACTAAGTTGTAACAGAAAAGCTGCTTTAAGATGCATTGCTTGTGTTCCTGAATGGTAGAACTTCGGAACAAACTGTAAAAAGTTGTATTAGTGTAACGTAATGTTTTTAAGTTGATTCAGTGATATTTTTCATTTGAATAAAAGTTGCTGCCTTAAATTAAGTACAATCAACTTGGATGTTTAAGTAATTTCAACTTAAATTACATTAACTGACAAAATTGCACAGTTTGTTTTAATGTGAAAACACATGTTGTTATAAATTATTGATCATAATTTTTTTTTACAGTAACCATATGAAGCACATCATTTAGTAAGAAACTACAACAATCAAGTAAATCTTTCTGGGGTTTTACGCAATTTTAAGATCGGAATGCTTAAAAGTTAAGAACATGAAACAATGTTAGCAACCCATTCTTAATGCATTTCCAATTGAAACAGGATATTCAACAAGACAAAAATGTAGCAAAGCTGATTGTGTCCATCAGCAAAAGTAAAAAGAGGCCGTTATAGCAGAAAGGAAGCAGATGATGGGAACTAGCAACACCAAGGTTATGGGTTCGATTCCCAGGGAATGCATGAACTGTTAAAATGTATATACATCGAATGCCGTGCAAGTCGTAAACACTGTTTGAGCTTCAAGAAAAGCAAAATCATTCATGAGGCAGAGCAAGTTTTTGCATTTTTGACAAGCATTTTTATGATAAACGGCACACAATAATCCAAGAATGTGCATTAAAGTAAATAGGCTCCATTTCAATTTCATGTCGTCTTTAAAAAAAACACGCAATTAGCACGTGCGTTTGCACTTACACTAAGCTAATGAGAATGAAGATGAGCTGTTGTCACTTCGGCTGACAGAAGAGACAAATGAGCTGAGTTCATGAAGACAAAGCATTTTTAAACATCATGAGTCCAAGAGCCTGACTAGAATTTTCCACACTTTGAGCCCCTGCAGTGAAAACTTCCTTCCAAGACGCCCCACGCAGTATTTGTTTCACCTTCTCTGTCGAGTGCCACGAGCCCTCAAGACTATCAGAGCAGCAAATAAAAGGCACCTCGCAGGCGAGAACTAAACAAACTGAGTTTGGAATTACAGACCCCAGCCTTCAGTCTAAACTCAATCAGTTTCCCTTCCCTCTCTCCTCGCTGAGGCAAAGGCACCCTGAATTACACCGGCTGGAATCGATGTTCACTGAACTACAGACAAAGAAAAAGGTGCTTGTACTTCATGACCTCATGATATGAATATGACTTCTGTCTTGTGTCTATAGTTTTCAGTTTGAGCACATGGCGGATGAGTGTGTTTGTCTGCCATGTGCTCTGTTTGTCAGTAGGTGTGTGTGTGTGTGTGTGTGTGTTTGTTTCTGTGTGCCATGTGCTCTTCTGTCAGTCGTTTACACCTGACAGACGTTAGAAGAGATATTTATTAATCGTATAATTTTGGAAACATTATAACGCACACAAAGTCAATTTATAAATCAGTTATCCTTATGTCTGTGTGTAGAATGCACACTACCATTAAAAGTTTGAGGTCAATAAGAATTAAAACTTTAATTCACCAAGGATAGAAAAATATGAAGCAGCACAACTGTCTTCAACGTTGATAATAATCAGAAGTGTTTCTTGAGAAAGATTTCTGAAGGATCATGTGACACTGAAGACTGGAGTAATGATGCTGAAAATTCAGCTTTGATCACAGGAATAAATTACATTTTACAGTATATTAAATTTAGTGCTGGGCAACGATTAATCATGATTAATTGCATCCAAAATAAAAGTTTGTTTTAACATAATATATGTGTGTTTACTGTGTATTATTATTTTGTATATATACATACACACATATGCATGTATAGATTTAAGAAATATTTCCATGTATATACTGTGTGTATATATATATATATATTTATACATAATTTATATTATATAAAAATATGTTATATATAAATAAAACAAATTCTTAAATATGTAAATATTTAAGAAATATTTGCATGTATATATATTTATACATAATTTACAACATATATAATATAAATATTTTATATATAAATAACACATTTTTTTTACAAATATACATGCATCTGTGTGTATTAATAATGAATAATTAATTAATAATCGCGATTAATTGTTTCCCAGCACTAGTTAAAATAGAAACCAGTTATTTTAAATTTGAATAATAATAATTTACAATATCACTGTATTTTTTATCAAATAAATGCAGGTGAGCAGAAGAGACTCAAAAAAATATTATCAACCCCAAACGTTTGATCTGTAGTTTACTTAGGATTGCTATTATTGCTCACCTATCACAAACTTATAACCTTACTTATAACCTATTATTTCAAATATCAATATAAATACTTAAATCGGCTTTACAGTATAAAAAAGGTTTAAATATTTTCAATAAACATGCATGCTTGTAAAGCGGTTATAGTGTAAATCTCCCAAAACCTCTCAAATACATGAAATAGTCAAATATCACCTTCAAATCAAAAGACAGAAATAAGAAAATATGTTTCAGTAAAAAAAATTATAATAATGAGAATAATCGTGGAGAGAGAAAGAAAAAAAACCCCAAACTAATGTGACCAGGGGGCTGTTCCATAAACCAAGATTAGAGTATAAGCCAGGCTTATTTCGGTTAGTCGGGCTTATTTTTGGTAGATTCGGTTTCATAAATCAAACTTAAAAAAGTTCAAACTCAGTTACCCTGGCAACTTATGCTGGGAAACTAGCCTGGTCCACGGCAGGCTAACTGTCAGGCTAAGCCTCAGTTGTTACACAGATCCTCAACACTGACCGACAAGAACACAATGATATTACCACTGACAGTCTCTAATACCATTATTGGACTTTATAAATACACAGTATACAGAAAATCAACTTAAATAAGGCTACAATATAGACACATATATAAGGCGTTTTAAAGTTGTCCGTTTAGGACATGTCATTTTTGTAATAAAGACATTTTAATTAAGGAGTGCCTCGGTTATCATATATATATATATATATATATATATATATATATATATATATATATATATATATATATATATATTTTATGTACTTTATTATGTCTTTCAAACACATTTAACACAATTATACAAATGGACAGTTCCTTTAAAGACATCATATTTCCCCCCAATAAATATTCCTTATTTTTCCTTCTACTTTTTTTTCTTTTGTAATAATACCAACACATATATATAAATAAAACCATAAATAAATATTAATAAAAATATAACATTCACATATATCAAACTCTTATAATGAATGACACATAATTCCTAATAGTTATTCAGGTAATATTATTTAAATATCAAATATTCAATATTAAATAAGTAAATAAATAAAATAACAAATAACTAGAAATAAAAGGGAAGGTTACATAAAAATGTAGTTAATGTAGGCCAATATATATTCCTTTATTTTATGGAATATTCTTTGATTTTAGAGTTGCACATATCTTTTCAAAATGTATACATTTGTTCTTAATTTAATGTTATCCTCTCCATAATGTACTTTAGAAACTAAATCTAACCACTCATTTAAAACTGGGGATTCTTGCTTTCTCAAAAAAATGATTGCATTAAAAGCTGTAATTCTCAGCATTCTAAATAAGTATATATCATCTTTATAAAGTAGCATAGGTCCTATACCCAAAACTATATTTTGTATCTTTATATATTTAGTTTCTTAAAAAAAAAATCTTCCCTTGCAATTAGGCTACTTCTGTTCAATTTCTTTTTTTTTTATTAGAAGTATAAAATATATGAGTGTAATAAGCTAGAAGTTCACTGCAACTTATCCAACATCCTAAAGAGAAATTATTATAATTAGAAGATATTTCTAGTGTTATAAAATATCACATATTAATTTTCCAAGCAAAATGTATATTTTAGTCAGAATTATTGCGCTCCTATTTGGCGCGCATGCGCGCAGCAGCGCTCGTTCAATATGAAGATTAGCAGCAAAATGGATACATTTGCACGACTTTCTAACATTTACAGATGGAGAATATAACTGTAAAATGTCATTTTTGCACTGAGGGGGGAAAAAACATGTCACAAACGCATAAAACAGCACAAAATATAGCTGTTTGATGGTGGATCGATTTGATCCACGATCGACCTCTAGGGCTGCTTCAGAAACGCGTGCACACGCAATTATCTAGACTAGATAAACCTGGATCAAATTAGTGAGATTGCGTGAACTTCAATTACCTTTTATGGAACCACTTTAGCCCCAACTTATTTGTTAGGCTCATTCAAGTCCGGTTTTGGAGTTTAATCCCCGCTTTTCTAAGCTTCATTTATGGAACAGCCCCCAGGACGTGTGTTTGTGAGTTTCAGCCTAAACTTGTCTCCATGTAAACATATCTGACAGTCGGTTGACTCACCTCCGAGGAACTGCATGCCCCCTGCTGCGCGTCCAATGGTTCTGGAGATGAGCTCTGATATGCAGCAGCCCATGAGCGCCGTGAGCGCCACCAGCAACAGCAGGCCGCATCCCACCCCCGTCACCACCGTACAGATCCGCCACTCCACGCTCGGGATGCCCTGAAAGCTCGCGTAGCGCCCGCACTGCTCCAGCATGACCGTAGCCTGCCTCTCCTCGTCCCGCACAGGATACGAGCACCGCCGGAAAGTGCCGAAGGACACCGGCTTATCCATCTGTGAGCCCAGAAGCCAGTAGGGCATGAAGAAGCCCACGCATGAAGCTGCTGCGCTCAGCAGGGACAGCAGAGCCCAGATCATCCCGGTGCACGTCAGGCTGGATGCCATGCTGGACAAAAGGGTTTAAATATTGGACACGCTTCCAGAAGAGAGCTTGGGGGGGGGGGAAGAGAGGATGTCACGAGAAACAGTTCCTTTTCCCTTGTTGGAAAGAGGATGTCTCTATCTCCATACGGTTTTCACCATGGTTCTGTGTGCCGTCACCTGAGGAAGAAGCAATAAAACACACTGTCCGATCAGTCTTCAGGATGTTTCGACTAACATTTAGCAATCAGTAAGAGTCACAATTCCTGTTTTCTGATGCAACAACATTCATATACACCAGGGGTCCTCAACTCTGGCCCTCGAGATCCACTTTCCTGCAGACTTCAGCTCCAACCTTGATCAAACTCATCTTTTCTAGTAACCCTGAAGACCTTGATTTGCTTGTTCAGGTGTGTTTGGTTATTGGAGCTAAACTCTGCTGGAAATTAAGGTGGCGTTAGACTACACCGTTTTCAACTAAAGACTTAAAGTCCCCCTGTGGTGAAAATCAAGCTTTTAATGTTGTTAATATGTCTATGTGTTTTTAATGTGCTTTAAGTCAAACCATGTGCAAATTCATAAGTCGACACCATTGCTGAGTATTTTCTCCTTAAAACTGCAGTGAACGAAAGACAGTCTCAAAAACACGGTTTGAAATCGCTGGTGTTTCTGACGTCACAAACTACCTTAACCAATCAGGTCAACGTGTGATCGTCAACGAGTGGATCTCTGAGCTGGTGCGAGTGAGTGGAGGAGGGGCTCATTTGCATATTCATAGAACTGCATATACTAAATGAGGCAAGGGTGTAGAGTATAGTTTTTCTTTAAAAAGCGACATCGCCATCTACTGGCCTGGCATGAATAATACAACGTTTTTGGCGTTGTCACAGATCTGTTTGAATGGGGATCGTGACAACGTTTTCGCCCTGTACGCGAAAAACGCAAAGGAAGAGTTTTTCGTTTTAGTACATCGTGGTCGTGTAAACGTAAGTGGACCTCGAAGGCCAGAGATGAGAACCTCTGGTATACACTATACAACTGTTCAAAAGTTTAGGGTCAGTAAGATTTTATTTTGAAATCTGAATTTTGAAATGAACAAAAAAAGTAAAGACAATTATAATGTCACAAAATATTTCGTTTTCAAATAAAAGTTGTTCTTTGATCCAAAACATCAAAAAATCCTGAAAAATGAAAATTATTACAGTTTCCACAAAAAAGTAAAGCAGTACAACTGTTTTCAACATTGATAATAATAATCATAAATGGTTCTTAAGCATCAAATCAGCATATTAGGATGATTCTAAAAGACTGTATAAAAACAAATTTAACAAATGATTTTAAGCTTCTGAAGTTTAACTTGATGCTTGTTCATCAGTTGTTGTTAATAAACTTGCTACTTCACTTCTTTAAAACAGTCAGGAAGAGTGAACATTACTCCATATAAGGCTGACTTAGGGCTCAAACATCTAACATTTACACAAAAGATTGCAGAGGGACACTAGCAGAGGGAAAGAAAAGAAAAGAAAAGTTTTTTTGTGGTAACATCTTGATTTTATTAGTCAAAAATATTATTTGATTTGCTAAACGAATAGCTACAGTAAAAATAAAGTAAAAGCTCATTTTGAGGCTCGTCGGAAAAACTCCTTAATGTAACTGCACTTTCACTTTTCATGTAAGAATGTAAGAATCTTTACAATAATCAGTTATCGTTAATAGCTACGTAGGCAGCCTATCCTTAACAGATCAGCCGGGCTAATTACATTTCTATAGCCTGGGTGAATGACATTATTTAAGGGTTAGGATAATTTAGCTTAATGTAGGCTAATCATATTTATTATGATATGAATAAATAAATGACTACAAAGTGTTTGCTATGATGGGCTATATAGGAGCTCAAACATAAATGTGTAGCTACAGAAAAGAAAAAGAAAAAAGGAATAAAGTTTTTGGCAAAGCTCCTCAACAGACTGATCTATTAATAGTGCCAATGATATATTTATGATATAAACTCCTGCCATGCAAAAGACTAGCATCGACATCATGCAAAACATGAATAACCATATTTAAAAAAAATATCTTGTGTAATAACTTACATAGATAGGCCGATATTCTGACTGGCGTGTTAATTCAAACTCCGGTCCGGCTTCATATGGGACCGTGAAGAAGAAATAAACTTTGTCCGCACAACGGGGCGCAACTCGCTATACGCGCGCAGAAAACGCGCGTTAAATCCCGTTAAATGAGGGTCTCCTGAGGTCTACCTGCGTCTTTCTGTTTAGTTCACTGTCACTCCTGCAGGAAAGCGCTGAAATAATCCCAGTGTCATTAATAAGAGACGCGAAGTACTGAGCAGTGTGTCCGTATCGCTGCACTGAGCGCAGTGTGGCAGCAGTCAGACTCTCGCTCGCTCTCTAACCTACTAGAAGAAGCTCCGCCCACCGGCCTGATGCCGCAAAATCACACCGGGGCTAGTTGTCACACGTTTTACTCAAGTAATACTTCTCAGGGTAATTTATTTTAAAATCAGTTTCTATATAGACACATGCCTTAAAGTCTTTACTAAATAAAAAATATATATACATTTCGAACATATCCTTTGTTAATGCCCAGCTGAAAAAGTTGCTGATTATATCACACACACATAACTTACTGCTGGGAATGTTGTCTATATGGAATTTGGTGTCACAACCTGTTTTCGATTTTTGAGACGAAGTCTGCGTTTGAAAATAAAAGAAATAGGCGTATTGTCTAAAGCAGTTTTTTTTTTTAACTGCAGGGACCCTCAGGGGCCACAAGATGGTCCCTGGAAAAGTTTAGAAAAAACAAACAAAACAAATCTAAAAATAAATAGATGATAAAATAGGATTATAACTAAATAAAGAGTTTCAAATAAAAACTTAATACATTTAAAATTTAAATTTAATAAATACATAACACATATTTATGTATATTTAGAACACATAACAATGTATTTAATAAATAACATTTAATAAATAAATAAATAATCTAACAGTAAAGTAAAAAAGACATACAGTAATAATATAACATAATAGAAACCAAACGTTTTCCAAATAATTTTCGAAACATGTTTTTAATAAAATTGTTTCATATACAGATTGAGTCTTTATACATAAAAATATTAGCAATTTTTAATTTTTTTGGAGGGAGGCTCCCTCGCACGAAGATGATCATATGTGGGTGTATGTGGCATCTAAAAGCTGATCTATAGAAATAAAGTAAAGAAAAATTTAAGTTGAACTCTCCAACATCTGTATTTTAAATGTTTTAGGTTTTTTTTAAACTAAATTTATACAGTAACTATTAATTCATAAAAAAATGTAAAAGTATCATAAAATATCAAAACCATGTGGTCAATAGGCTCCTCAAACATACTCTGATATACTCTTACTCTTATACTTTTGGCAGTCTAAAATCTGAAGATTCTCTAAAGATTAGATGTCCCTTCTTGCAAACAGTTCCTCAAAAGCACTTGCATCAAATAGAACAAAAATAGAACAAAAACCATAAAAAAATTTAAAAAAAAAAAAACTGTCACGGGTCTTAAAATCCAAAGAGACTTGAAACAGGAAATCTTGCATAGGAAACTCGAATACTCAGGAAGGTAGCAGGTAACAAACACAACTAACATTGACAATGACCGACAAAAACCTGAACCAAACAGGAAGTATTTATACACAAGGAATATGAGGGGACTAAATGGGAACAGCTGGACGAGTATTAACTGATTAGTAACCATCGAGACAAACGAGAACTAATATAGAAACGTCAGGAACGAACCAAACAGAACATAATTGTGACAGAACTCTCCCCTCCTGCAAGTCGTGTCCTTGCACCGTAACTGAAACTCTCACTGCGGAGAGAGAGGGGAGGCTTTGGAGGTGGGTGTGTAGCTGGCGATGGACAGGGACCTGGAGGAGCCGACGGAAACAGACAATGTGGTGGAGCCGACGGTGGGAGGGGCCAGGGTGAAGCTTTTGGCAGAATGTCCATGCGGAACCCGGGAACCGACTGACGGAGGCAGAAACAAGGTTCATGGACACCTTTGCAGAGCAGAGAGGCTGACAGACTAGGGCGACATCCGTGGCCCGGAAGCCCTAGATGGAGCTGCTGGCTCGCGGGACCGAGGCAGAGACAGGGAACGGCAGACCGGGGCAACGACGGAGGGAGCATGGACGGGAAAGCCGAAGCGAAGGAGAAGCCTGGTGGAGCCAAAGGGGTGGAGGGTCCAGGTGAAGCCGGAGACACGGAAGTTCTTTGCTGAGGCAGAGCGATGACTGGCCGAGGCTGATCCGGAGAGACGAGTGAGCCCGGAGGGGTCCTAGGGCTGACGGAGCACGTTGGAGTCGAGGGAACGAAGACCCGGGGCGGAGCCGATGAGCTGACAAGCCGAAATGGGAGGTGGAGACAACCCTAACTCTAACCTTAACCTGCCCGAGGTGCAGCCGGGGACTCGATCTCATGCTGAGCTCTCTCAAGAGGAAGCCCGAGGCGAAGTCGGGGAGCCGCACGGAGTAAGTGGCGGGGGAGGGCCGAGGAGCAGGACGACACCAGTGGCACCGACGGTTCCAGGGAACTGGACAAAACCAGTGGAAGGGATGGGACTAGGAAGTCAGGCAGGTACATGAGAGGAGGAAGATCTCCGAGTATACAGGCAGTCGGACGGGACTGACGTAGAAGGCGAAGACTCAAGGGTGGGGACTCAGGAGGGAAATGGATCCACGTACCACATATCTATTAGGCAGAGGTCCTGGGCAGCTTGCATCCAGTGGGCTGTTCTGGTAGGTGATGAGCCTCTGCAAGACCTGTAAATCCATCTTTGTTAGGTCAGTCATTCTGGTCTTAGAAGAGACTTGAAACAGGAAATCTCACAAAATAGTCCTTTAACAGGAAACTGGAATACTCAGGAAGGTAGCAGGTAACACAAACACAATGATGACCGACAACAAACTGGACCAAACAGGAAGTATTTATACACAGAACATGAAGGGGACTAAATGGGAACAGCTGGACGAGTATTAACTGATTAGTAACCAGAGACTAATGAGAACTAATACAGAAACGACAGAAACGAACCAAACAGAACATTATCATAACAAAAACAAGAAAGTATCAAATACAAATAAATAATTATATTTGTATTGTTTGTTCTCCTTAAGGCCCGTTCACACCAAGGATGATAACTATAATAATAATGATAACGGTATAGTTCTAAAAATCGTTTTTAATATTAAAGAATAATAGAGTCCACAACACAACTATAATGATAACGGCACAGAGATTGGAATCACTTTCAGAACCATTTTTTTTTTCCAGTTGATGAACGATAAAAACATTGACAGCCAATCAGAATCCATTCTGCTTTAAAGAGCTCCAGCATTTAAAGTGACAGATGACTAAACTGAGCTTAGAATAAACAGAACGATGTGCGTTGGTGTGGACGCTAATATAGTTATTATTATGGTTATCTTTTTGTACTGTTCTTGGTGTGAAAGGACGTTTAGATTTTACCATGAGAATGAGAGCAATAGGCTATATGCACGCATAAGTTCCGCATTTGACGCAAGGCTGCTCTTCAGTTTCCGGTTGGGGAGATTTAAAGCGGAGGAAAACCGAGGAAAACGGGATTATGGCAGAGTCTTCAAAATTAACTGTCCTCTCGTCTTTGAAACGAAACTTTAATATGTTTAGATGTAATTTTATATATAGTTATGTTTATTTAATATAATAAACAAAGAAGCATAAACAAAATGAGGGGTGTCTGTTTTGTCTGTTTTTGTGACTAACGTTTCTTTATTATAGCAATAGAGTATAAAAACCAATATAAATTCTCGGTATAGCATTGGACTCTACGATCGGCGGAAGTAATCCAGCATCCTTAGACCTTCACCGGAAATACCGCAGTGCATAGAGCCCATTGTTCTGAATAGAAATGAAAATGAATTCTCGATTTAATCATTATTGCAGTTGCAGCCTTCTGACTGAGCAGTACAAAATAAGTCTCTGACTAAAGAGCAGCTCAGAAAAAAATGTGACTTCTGGGAGGACAGAAGAAATGCAGCATGTGTGTAAATCTCAGGAGATGCTGGTGTAAAGTGGTGCGTGCTGGAGGAGTGACCATAGCTGTGAATAATTCAGAAAGACTCACATCCTGAAACACTACAGAGAGCGTAACCCTGTGCCCCACCTCTTCTCTCCTTTTAATCCCTCTGAGGAAAAATGGGCTGAAATTCAATTGTTTTTGTCCTCTCAGGTGCAATAACTGTAGTTCTCTAGAGCTCTAGGAGAGCTCTCCACAGACAGACCGGGACATATTAGAACTGCTCCAAGATTTAGCACCCAAGGACGACTTTCTGGAAAACAGCCAGGGAAACCTGGACAGCATATTACAACCGATAACACCAGAGCAACAGCCCATCTCACCAGACACATTTTCTCTATATCTCCAGCATCTCCACTTCTGTGCTTCTCAGAAAAAATGGAAGAACTGGTGTTTGCTGGAACCAAACTATCCCACTCTTTTGCTGCAAGCCCCCAGATGTCAACCAAAAAAGCAGGCCCCACATCCACCAAAGCCTGTGGGCCCA
This sequence comes from Rhinichthys klamathensis goyatoka, assembly GCF_029890125.1. Classification (NCBI taxonomy): domain Eukaryota; kingdom Metazoa; phylum Chordata; class Actinopteri; order Cypriniformes; family Leuciscidae; genus Rhinichthys; species Rhinichthys klamathensis. The sequence goes on along the minus strand of NW_026606765.1, from coordinate 816,176 downwards.
GCTCGCCCTCCCCCTCCTCCTGTGAGAGCTCTTCGGCCTCTGCCACAGCGCCAGGGCCCACACCCTCCTCCAGCGGCCCGAGGTCAACCAAAAACAACTGATACCAGCTCTCAGTGATATGTGTCGGGTCTCCGCTATGACAACAGTAACTTTCTTAAATGTTTACATAACAAGCGGGAACCCAGTGTGCCTGTATCTTCCTCTATTGCTATTCGATTACATGATAGAAAGTCTAAGGCATTCAAAAGCCGTACAGCAAACTCATCTAATCTGGTGCCTATCACACGCCAAACTAAGACTGCTGTGGGGACAAAAAGTAAGACTGTTAAGTTAGCACTTTTAAACATCCGCTCACTTAAAAATAAATCACTTCTAGTCAATGACTTAATAACCACATACAACCTGGATTTTATGTTTCTAAATGAAACCTGGCTAGAAGACAGCTGCAGTGCAACAGTCCTCAATGAAACATCCCCTCCTAACTTTACTTTTATGAGTGTCTGCAGAGCTGTAAGAGAGGCGGGGGCTTAGCTGCTCTTTTTAAGGATGTCTATCAATGTAAGCAAATATCATTTGGTAATTACCCGTCTTTCGAATATCTGGGTATTGTGTTAAAAGGCGTTCCACGCATTTTACTTATTATTCTTTACAGGCCTCCAAAATACTCTTCAGCCTTTGCTGAGGACTTTACAGAACTGTTATCAACAATTTCCTCAGAGTTTGACTGTTTTGCTATTGCTGGAGATTTTAACATCCACATAGATAATACAGAAACCAATATGGCAAAAGAAATCAAAACTGTTTTAAAAACTTTTGACCTGATTCAGCATGTACACGGACCGACACACACTCGTGGACACACTCTAGATTTACTTATCAGTAAGGGTCTAAACATTTAATCGATTGTTATTAAGGATGTAGCACTGTCTGATCATTTCTGTATTTTTTTTGATATATTGATCTCTCCTGCCATTGAAGCTAGATCTGTGTCTGTCAAGAAGAGATGCATAAATGAGAACACTAGTGTACTATTTATGAAGGCTATATCTTCAACACCAAGCTTATCTGCTGACTCTGTTGACTTTCTCCTTGATTCTTTTAACTCAAAAGTTAAAAGTGTAATTGATGATATTGCTCCTGTGAAAGTCAGGAAGAGTGGTAGACAAAAAGCACCTTGGAGAAACTCAACAGCAGTGCAAAATATGAAAAGACAATGCAGAAGAGCAGAGCGCATGTGGCGGAAGACAAAACTTGTAGTACATTATAACATCTAAGACACCATCCATGCTTTCAATATGGAACTAGGCAAAGCTAGACAGACTTTCTTCTCAAATATTATAAACAGCAACTTAAACAACACACGCACTCTTTTTGCTACTGTAGAGAGACTGACAAACCCCCCAAGCCAGATTCCCAATGAAATGCTCTCAGACAGCAAGTGTAGGGAGTTTGCTTCGTTCTTCTCTGAGAAAATCAATAATATCAGAAAGGTGATCAGCACATCATTGAGTTGCGCTTGGGTCAGACAGATCAGACCACAACCTGAGAAAGTAGTTACTATGTCTGATTTTGAAGAAATTGATGGCAAAATTTTAGAAGAAACCGTACAGCACCTTAAAACATCAACCTGCGCCCTTGACGCACTTCCCACATCTTTCTTCAAAAGTGTGTTAAACTGTTTAGAAGCAGATCTCCTAGAAGTGGTAAATGCCTCACTTATCTCTGGGAATTTTCCAAACTCCCTGAAAACTGCAGTTGTCAAGCCCCTCCTGAAAAAGAGCAATCTGGATAAGACTATATTAAGCAACTATAGACCGATCTCAAATCTTCCTTTCATAGGCAAGATCATTGAAAAAGTTGTCTTTAATCAGCTGAACAAATTCTTAATCTCGAATGGATACTTTGACAATTTTCAATCTGGTTTCAGATCGCATCACAGCACAGAGACAGCGCTCATAAAGATAATAAATGATATTCGCTTAAATACTGATAAAGGCAAATTATCAGTGCTGGTACTACTCGACCTCAGTGCTGCATTTGACACTGTCGATCACGACATACTTCTTGACAGGCTGGAAAACTGGGTGGGGCTTTCTGGGATAGTCCTAAAATGGTTCAGGTCATACTTAGAAGAGAGAGGTTATTATGTGAGTATAGGAGACCATAAGTCTGAGTGGACATCCATGACATGCGGAGTCCCTCAAGGCTCAATTCTTGCGCCACTCCTATTCAACCTGTACATGCTCCCAATGAGCCAAATAATGAGAAAGAACCAAATCTCTTACCACAGCTATGCAGACGACACACAGATCTACTTAGCCCTATCGCCTAACGACTACAGCCCCATTGACTCCCTGTGCCAATGCATTGAGGAAGTAAACAATTGGATGTGCCAAAACTTTCTTCAGTTAAACAAAGACAAAACTGAAGTCATTGCGTTTGGCAACAAAGATGAAGTTCTCAAGGTGAATGCATACCTTGACGCTAGGGGTCTAACCACTAAAAATCAAGTCAGGAATCTTGGTGTGTCTCTAGAGTCAGACCTTAGTTTCAGTAGTCATATCAAATCAATAACTAAATCAGCATACTATCATCTGAAAAATATTGCAAGAATTAGATGCTTTGTTTCCAATCAAGACTTAGAGAAACTTGTGCATGCTTTTATCACCAGCAGGGTGGATTACTGTAATGGACTCCTCACTGGCCTTCCCAAAAAGACCATAAGACAGTTGCAGCTCATACAGAACGCTGCTGCCAGGCTTCTGAGCAGAACCAGAAAATATGAACACATCACACCAGTCCTCAGGTCTTTACACTGGCTCCCAGTTACATTTAGGATTGATTTTAAAGTATTATTACTGGTATATAAATCATTCAATGGGCTAGGACCTCAATATATTGCAGATATGCTCACTGAATATAAACCCAACAGATCACTCAGATCATTAGGATCACATCAGCTAGAAATACCAAGGGTTCACTCTAAGCAAGGAGAGTCTGCTTTTAGCTACTATGCCAGCCGCAGCTGGAACCAGCTTCCAGAAGAGATCAGATGTGCTCCTACAGTAGTCACATTCAAATCCAGACTCAAGACACTTCTGTTTAGCTATGCATTTACTGAATGAGCACTGTGCCACTGTGTCCCACTGTGTATGTACTGTATTTTAATTTAATTTTTATTCTAAACTGTTTTAATTATTCTTATTTCTTTTGATTATTTTAATCTCTTTATTCTTAACTGTTTTAATTATTCCTATTTCTTTAGATTTAGAATTTTCTGCCAGATTTTTTTCATTTTTTTGACGGTTGAGACTTTCTGTTGACTTTTATTTATTTTTTTAATATTGAGCTAATGTTTCTTCTTTTTTTTCAATATAGCCTTTACAATTATAATATCTAATATAATTTACTATCCTTATATGAAGACATTTGGTCACAATGTATAACCTAACCGACATACACACACATTTATATTATGGGGACATACCATAACCTTCCATTGTTTTTAAGTAGTATTATTCTGGAGTACTTAATTTGGCTGGTTGTAATTGGTTGCAATCCCTATTGCACATCCAGTTAGAATGCAATAAGGACTCTGACATTTTTTCTTCAACATTTATTCTCCACTATGGATAGTGTTGACTTGTGTAACAAGTAAATTGGCATAGACTCCAGCTTCAAAATTCGTGGCTTTATTAACCACCCAAGTACATCACAAGGCAGATACATATATATCACACTTATACCTTAGGGGACGTGACAAGATAGAGAGTGATCACATACTGTACACTTATATTGATGTCACATAATGATGTACTACCCTTTTCTAAGTATAGTATCAAAATACAAAACATGTATGGACCCTGCAGCTGCATTTACATCAGAATTCTTCTTTACAATGAACATTAGTTCACTCTTCTGATTTAATACAAACCTTGAACAACAAAGGTATATTGAATTTTAAACAGTTGCAATACCAGACAAAGTAACTATTGTGCATTGTAAATAAATAAAGTGTAGATGAGGTGTATTGCAGAATAACAAAACTGGTGTTTGTAGATAAACAATTAAATAAAACATGAATGTGCAATTCAACAGCATATCAAGCACTTCAGTCCTTGTATTTTGGGTTAGGGCGGATGCGTCCAGACCGTGACACATAAGACTGACTGGCTGTCAATTGTGTGTGTGTCTGAGAGGTTATTTGACCTGTGGTTGATTGTGTGGGTGGTATCTTTGGAATTGGATCATTCACTTTGTTTGGAGCATGGATTACATCATGACCATCATCATCATCATAATGGCATAGGCACTTTCACAGATAGAAGGTGTCTGCGGTTTCTCCAATATTCCTTTTCACCAGACAGGACGATGTAAGGTCTTGGTTCACGGCAGACTTCCTTCACCACTCATTTGCCGTCATAACCACGAGGGGTTTGCATCCTCACTACTTGCCGTTTTGATAATGCAGTCAAAACTTGTTTACTTGTTTTGTCATAACTGTTCTTTTGACAGTCTTTCTTTGTGATCTGTGCATGAATCTCTTTGGAGGCCAGAGGAGGAGGTTCCAGCAAAGAGCTGTGGAGAGGCAGGGTGGTGCGGGTTTGTCTGGACATTAATCTCTAAACTGGTGATCCAAGCTTAGGATCTCGTGGGACATTTGGCAGATTCAGTAGGTTTAGATAGATATCAGAGCCATCTCGTTTGGACTTTTCCATGAGTTGTTTAGCACTATGAACCACGCGCTCCGCTAGGCCATTTGATTGAGGGTAGTTTGGACTACTGGTTTTGTTAACGAAGTCCCAGACCCTAGCAAAATCTTTAAACTCATTGCTCACGAACTGTCTCCCATTGTCTGTGAAGAGGGTTTGGGGTGACTCATGAACAGAGAAGTGTCTCTTTAGATTCAGTATGATACTTGCTGAGGTCAAATTGTGGAGCTGATCGATCTCGTACCAGGCTCATTCGGAGTCGACAAGTACCAAGTATTGGTGACTATTCCACTCAAAGATGTCAGCTGCTACTGTTGACCATGGTAGGCTTGGAACACCGTTCCGTGGCTCTTTATGTTTGTGTGCTTTGGTGCTGTTGCATGTGGCACTAGATGTGACATGAGCATCAATGTCTTTTGTCATGGTAGGCCAAAAGGGATGTCTCCTGCTGGGAAAACATTGTGCAGTTTGGCTGGCCATCCTTGTCTGATTGCATTCTCGTTTATGTTCATCCATGCGTGATAGTGAGATGTTGTAGACATTCATTACCTCAAATATGTTTTCCTCCTGTGGGGCTTGTGACAAGGTGTCTGCTATGTACTGGTGCGTTCCTTTTTTGTAGTCACCAAATGATTGTCACCAAAGGCTTGTGGCCTGTTTCAATGGTCACTGGTTTGTCGTAGATGCAATTGTTGAACTTGGTGCAAGCGAAAACTACAGCAAAGAGCTATTTTTCTATTTGCTCATAACGAATTTCAGTTTGCACGAGGACCCATGAAGCATAAGCAGTATAGTCTTATATAGTCTTACTGTCCTGCAGGCATGCCGCTCCTAAAACAAACTGTGAGGAGTCGCATGTTAAGGTGACGGGCTTGTCAATATTGTAGTAAGACAGGACAGGGGGGCATGTTAGGCACTTTCTCAAGGCATTGAAAGCATCCTGGTGCTGTTGCAGCCAACACTATGTGTCTTTGTGAGTTAGCTGGCGGAGAGGGGCAGATATTTAACTGAGATTAGGGTTGAACTTGCCCATGTAGTTGACAATGCCAAGAAATCTCTGAAGAGCAGTGGCATTTGTGGACTCTGGCATTTCACTGATGGCTTTAGTCTTTGATGGATCGGCATGTAGGCCATCACTGCTAAAGACATGGCCTATATAGCTCACTTCTGTCAGTCTGAATTTGCATTTCAGAGGATTATGCCTGAGATTTACCTGTCTGGCCTGCTCCAGCACTCTTTCTAGGTTGTCATTGTGCTCCATTTCTGTGTGTCCAAAAAACAATATATCATCTACTATGACAGCATATGGGTATCCAGCAAAAATGTGTTCCATTGAACGTTGAAAAACTTAAAACAACCTGCACACAGTTCTTAACTTTGGCATAGATAGCTGTCGTTTAGGGGCCACTCTTGATCTAGCAGTGAGGAATGCCACTTCAACATATCCCTCAGGGTTTTCTGGTTGTAGATACGCAACATAACCATAAGCCTTTTCTGAGGCATCACAAAAGATGTGAATTTGCTGAGTACAGTTAGGAGGTGTAAAATCTGCGAACTGACATAATTTCAGCAATATAGGCTTCTGCCCTTTGGGGGTCTCTCATCAAGAGATTCTCTGTGCTGCGGAGGTTAGCCATCACACCTTACTTTGTTGCTTGTAGTTTAGGCATGTGCCTTTCCCTGAGAAGAGGAGTGGCATAACGCTAGATCCCATTGATGTCGATCTAATAGGTTAATTGCTCCCTGGTCTTGCTTTGATCTAGTGACAAGCTTCTCAAATCCTGTTAGGCAATACATACAGTTGCCAAAGATTCTGGACATGTTTGAACAGCTCATTGGAGGGAGACACAACAGACATATTCAGGCACTGTTGAGTCTGAAGCTGATAATGGAAAAGCTTAGTCCAAAAGCACTGTCCAACCGAACCTCATCTTCTCCGCAGCTAGTCAAATAGCACTGGTGTAATTGTAGTGATTAAGTGAGGATAATCAGAGCCAATTAACAAGAGTGGTTGAGCTTTGTCAAGGGCAGGAATGGGCAGTCCTCTGAGATGGCTATACTTGCTTTGTAGGGCTTTGATGGGGTAGATATGTTCTGCCAGTTTTAGCTGATCTGCTGAGAATGCTCTGTTGATCTTGAAGACCTTTTAAGGCTGACAAGCAGGGGAAATGGACAATTAATTACCACGGATGACCTTCATGTCCAATCAAACTGTTCTCAATACCAGGTCCTCTGTCTTCCTACGAAGATTTAGTTTCTGAGCAGCAGCCTGAAGAAATATTATTCACTCTGAGCCATCATCTAGAATAGCAAAAGTCTCTGGTGCATTCTCTCCATTGCGAATTAACACTTTGGTGAATTTCAGTAGTACCTGGCTGCAACCTGCTTGTCTATCCAAGTACAGAACTTCATTGGTGGGACTGACAAGGGAAGGTTTTTCTCTAATCTATCTATCATTGAGCTTGTGGAGTCCCTCAAGATGTCTGCCCTTACAGATTTTGCAGGTTGATTTCAGACGCCACTGTGCTGCTTGTTGGGTGTGACCACAACGCCAACATTTCTTGTTTGTTTTTACCCAGGTGCTCTTCTGTTCTTAAGTAAGCTGACTAAAGTCTGGCACTGACTCAAGTAATGCTGGGTGTTAGAGCAATAGGGACAGTAAGCCTTTACCTTTTCCTGAGGTCTAGTAGCACCTGGAGCAGACCCTTCTTTCAGTGGATTGGTGGGGGAAGGATCTGAGCTGTGAAATATGGACAATGTTTTTCAAGACTTGATGTCCTTACGCCTTTCCTTCCTTTGGTAAGAGCGTTTCCTTCTTTCTCCAATAAACTCAAAGCCACTTTCTTGAATTGGCAGTTCGTATGGTCAGGGTGTGGGAGAGAAAGGACCCAAAAGCGACTTCCAACAATTAACAATCTTTAATGAAATAAAGATGCTGTCCACAGGCAAATCAGCAATGAACAGAAATCTTCAGAAAATATGAAATGTTGAACAAAAACTGCCAGGAGACTGGACTAGTGAAAACACAACAGAAATCCTCCTCCAGGACAGCGTAATGCAGGAAGTGGCTGGTCCCGGGAAGAGAACTGTGGGCTTCGGTTCTTGGAAGATCAGAAGATTGAGGATGGCTGGATACTGGCGCTGGTCTGAATCTCTGCAAGAGGTTTAGCTGAAGAGAGTTCAGAGACCAAGCAACAGCATTCACAGGGAAATACCTGCAGCAGATATTCAGTCAGAAGAAACACAGACTAGGACAGGACAAGACTGGACAGGTACGAAAGGTAAGAGCGCTGTGATCCTTCATGTAGTTAACATCGAATAATCTCGTAACAAGACAGGGGAAAAGAGGGTGAGAAGAAGCAAACACAATTAAGAGGAAAGTAGGAACAGGTGTAGGAAAAATTAGCGCAAATGCAGGGAGAGAGTGGGAACAGCTGAGAGTAATGAAAGGGCGCGAGGAAAGAGTGTGCGCGTAAGCGCGGTGAGTGGGTGTGTGACCAAAAGGGGGAGACAGAGAAAAGAGAAAGATGCCAGGATCATGACACGTATTCCAGCCTCCCTGCAAAATTTAGGAGTCTGGGGATGCGGACTCCCAGGGGATACATGTACCTCTTGAAATTAGCTCTCAGGTCATGAGGTAACTTGGACAGTAGCCTAGTAACATGTTAGCCACACTGTAGTTCAATATTACCACTTTTACCTAGTTGATCTAGCATGCCCACACTCTAACCTTGAGTGCAAACTTCTTGAATCCAGTTGTATCATGACTGCGGATGCCATAGCCTTCCACGAGGTCAGCAATATGATGCAGAGCTAACTGGTGGCGTTGTCCATACTGCTCTGCAAGGGAGGCCATGGTGTCTGAATAAGGTCTCTTTGATTTTGTATAAGAGTCTGCTGTCAGAAGGGGCATCCTCAAACTTGAGATGATCTAGGAGGATCTGATGTTTAAATCTCTCCGTGGCATCCTCAAGGAGGAATATTATCCAGGGAGATCTTCAATCTGGCAAACTCTTGTGGGTCTCCCTTTGTGAAATCAGGAATTGTGGGCTTAGGGCCTCGATATACTTTCTCTTGTTGAGGGTTGTGAGATCCTCACCATTCTGCTTTCGATGTTGCATACTGACACAATGAGGTATGTGGGGACACCTGGGCTGTTTATCAGTATAATGTGCCCTCTGCTGGTCAGATGCCACTACTGAATTTTCATCTGGTTCAAGGTACTCAGGTGTCAGTGGACATGAAGGCAGGTGTGATGTCCTGCCTAGTCTACTCAAACATGCAGTTAGTTCCTCCATTAAGTCTGGGACAGCTGCTGTTGGAATTGGAGGTACCGGTTTATTCACTGCAGTTTGAGGAAGTGGAATATCATCAGTTACTGGTGGAGGTGGGGGTGGCCAGTCTTCTTCATTTGGGTTTGGAGCAGTGGCGATTTCTTTAAAGGTACACTATGCAGGAATTCCGTTTTTGTCAAACAGCAACCCCTAGAGTCGCTGTGGAGTACTTGTATTTAATGTTACTGTGGTAAATACCACTCACGCAGAGCGTCTCTGCCATAGACTGGTCTCTGCACTCACAGCCTGATACCCCTTTGAAGCTGTTATATTAAGGTACAAATCTTGTATAGTGTGCATTTTTAGCATTAAATAAGAGATCTAGCGCTAAAATGTGTTTTTGAACTCAAGCTGAGCGCTCGTATCCGCTGCTATCAGTGTCATGGATACATAGTGTCTCTTGTGGCGGCGCGCGCGCAGTCTTCACTCGGACGCGCTCTTCAATCTATCGCAGTTGCGGAGACTCTCTATTCATTCCGGTGAAATCACAAAATAAAATGCACAAAAACGTGTCCCTGCTTGATATAGACTGTAACCACTGATGAACATATTCAGTTTTGATGAGAGAGAGAAAACTTAGAACCTGTAACGTTAACCTCTGACACGCTTGGCAAAAGATCTACCACTAGACCATTAAAGAACTCAAACAAAACTTGCGGATCGATCCATTTATTTACGGGTTGAGAGGCTCATTCTGTTTTCCTTTTCCTAGTCTTTTCCGACTGCATTTTCTTTGCTTTTTTTTTGCATCGTCGAGTATCACGTCTGAAATGCGCGCAAATGTCTTCGTGCTCCATGTTGTGGTTGATGTGTGTGACGTCGTTGCCGTAAAGCATGTCGTGATTCTCGCAAGATTTGTCGGGGGCGCTCCTCTCAAACTTCTATTGCTGGTTTTTCCAGCAGCGTCCCCCCCAAGCTTTACTACCAGGATGATGCGCCCTACTATGTTTACCACCGAAATTACTTTAAAGCTGTTATATTATGGTACAATTCTTGCATAGTGTGCCATTAAGACTGCAAGGGAAGCTCAGCTTCCCCTATAATGTCAAAAAATGAATGGTCAAATGTGTACTATTGTGTTAACATTTTATTGACTAAAAATGCGTTAGAACACGGTCATCTCGAAGACGAGTTCGTTCAGAATCAGCTACATATGGCAGGTCGGCTGACTCGATCTCCTTCTCATACATTCCCATAGTAGCGTCACAGTGCATTTCCCTTTGGCATGTCCCCGTTGAAGCTCAGCATCCATTGACTTCAACGGGGCTGCTTTGAACAGTTTTTTTCAGTGCTTCGAAACTACACGGTTATTGGATAAAAGTCCCGCCCATAAATATGTAATATAGTGCTCAGCAAAATCTCCTCTCTAGCTATTTTTTCTATTCAATTAACATGCTATGGTCATTAAATGGCTTTCCTGAGCTAAATGTAACGTTATGTGACATAATTGTTCTCCTGCTGTTATATTGACCTCTTTCCATGGTTTAAAAACACTAATTGGTCGATATTATGTATACTTTCTAGCTGTACCTTACCCTTGGATTTTGAAATGTGAAAATGAGATAAATAATGGACACAAATGAAAAACATGAATTGGTTTATTTGATGTCATTTATTTATTGTTGCCAAATGGACAGATATTTTTATAGTTTCCTCGTTAGCTAACGTTAGCCTAGCTAGCTTGCCAAGCTATTTTCATAAATAATCTGTAAGATCGTTTGTACCTTCATCTGTGACTGGAGGCCACTGTCTAACATCATCAACCCAACAAGTCATTCTGCCTGGCTGTAGCTGTCATCGAGGGTGCGTTATCACGGAGGTTTGTTTACATACCGGTAACAGCTCAGTAATGGCGTCGCCACAAGATGGCAGCCTGAGCCTACACAGAACGCTCGTCGGATTCGTGTATACTGTGGTAAGGTACAGATGTGCTCTCACATATCTGTTCAACCTGGCCAGAATAAGGAAAGTGTCTCTGCCTGAGTCCAGTTGAAGGGTCAAAAAATTTATGATGAGTAAAGTTCACCAAAAAAACAGCTGGTGAAGTTTTATCATAGTTCAGGAGATAAATATCATAATCTTCCAACCAGGCTGGTGGCCGCACTCGCTGTTTTGGACGTACATCAGCAGGCCTTGCTTCTCTACTTCTCTGGTCAGAGGACATCTTTCTTAAAGGGGTCATATAATGCCATTTTTGTACAAGCTAATATGATTCTTTAGGGTCTAAATTAAAAGTTTGTAATATACTTTAATTAAAAATTCTCATTAGTATTGTAAGAAAACACTTATTTTACCTGGTCAAAAACAGCTCTGTTTTCAGCACGCCATTTCAGTGCATATGACTTTAAATGATAATGAGCTTTGCTCACCCCGCCTCTCTGTTCTGTGCGTACACCATTTTTAACTCAATAACCATAACGCGTTGTTCAGTATAAACGTGGGATTATGAATTATATTGAGAACGTCATACATAGAAAACATGCCGTAATGTACTCTGAGTGTAAACCTTAGACGCATTCATTGTGAAGCGTGCAGCTAGCGATTTGCAAAGATTAATATATTAATATAAAGTTTAATAAAACGTTACACTCACTTCAGTTCTTCTGGAGATTCAGCGGGAACACGAATATCTGGTACCAATCCTTTTTTCAAGAGCAGCTTCTTAGCAAATCCAGCTTTATACTGACGCTCGTTTATAAAGCAGTCTGGTGAGAAATGATTCGCGCAAACATGAGAGCATTGACGTTGCTCGTGGGGAATATTCCCTTCGAAAACAAACTCAGCCACTGCGTCTTCAGCGGTTCGGATTCAGGAACATTAAAACTACTGCTGTGTTCGTTATTACACCCAAGAACAGAACACCACAATCGCTTAGACGCCATTCTGCTCATAGACAGTGCTCCAGCATATCAACAATGACCGCGCCGGTCCGCGCTGCGCAGACTATGATTGACAGCTCCCTCATGAGCGAGGGCGGGTCTGTGTTGAAACGCTCCTGTCAATCAACAATCGTGGGAGGGGCGTGCGAGCTTGTGACGTCACACGCTCGAACGGCTCGATTTGAGGCAGGGGAAAACATATAAGGAGATTAAAACATAAACATGGATAGATTTTTATCATTATATGATGGTTGTGTACAGGCACTGCCAACACACATTTCAGTACAATCAACTTGTAAAAGTGCATGTACCATTATATGACCCCTTTAAGTCCACTGCAAGTGCACATCAGTGTCGAAAGACCATATATTCTGGAGTACTTTATTTGGCTGGTTGTAATTGGTTGCAATCAATGTGTCACATCCGGATGAATGCAATAAGGACTCTGATGTTTCTTCTTCAACATTTATTCTCCACTATAGATAGGAATGAGTATATTTCTGAAAGTATATATACAAAATAGTAAACAACCGAACAAGTAAATAATCATGATGACAATAATAGACAAATAACATTACAACCATAATAAGCAGTTACACATGCAATGTGATATATCTAGGATTAAGGCTTATTTATCATCATGTAATGATCCTGTTCATCCCGTCATTAGCGCCATTCAGGCTGCCTTTATGTAAACAACATGATGTGCATTCACAGCCTAAATCCTAACACATTAATCTATAAGTGTACAACTAAGCATAGCTATAACACTTATTGCAATGGTGATAGACATGTAAACAGGTGTTGGAAACAATTATAGTACAGAGGAATACTAATAATTTATACAAGAATTGTCTATTTGTGATCGCGTTGGATAAGGATGTTATGATGGATCTATGATGGATCTATGATGTTAATACTTTCGGTTCACGGTAAATTATCTTCAACTCAAACAGGAACAATACACACATTTCCATGAGGTATAACAATAAGAACATCGAAACTTGCTTTTAGCTGCACCCACAAATTCGGTTATACACTCTGTGGAGAAACTTGTAGCTCCGCACTCGAAAACTTCCTGATGCAAAACACTTAAGGCTTGTTCGACTTGAAATGGCGCTGCACAGACCGATCGGCGAATGACATCAAAGTACCGCTGGAGCGATTCAAAAGCATAGGGACCCATCTGCTCTCGAATCACTCTTGAGGTACTTTGATGCCATTCACCGATCGGTCTGTGCAGCGCCGGTTTAAGTCGAACAAGCCTTTACTCATTTCCTTTGGTAGGAGTTGTCTACAGGTAGTGCTAAAGCTCTGTTTGTCTATTTGTTATTTAAGCTGTCAGTCAGAAAACTGTATATTATTGTGTGCATGACAGTCTTTCATAACAAGTATAGTTGTCTATAATTACTACAGAAAAATATTTAAAAATATAGTAATAATAATAATAATTTTAAGGCTATTATTATAGGCCTATATCATAAGGCCTATAATAATATAAAAATCAATTTAATAACAGATTTGAGATGTTTTCAAAATATTTTTATATTTATTTTATAAAATACATTTGTTGAAATATTTCAAACATTATTGACCTTATTTATTAAGGTCTCCATGAAATCAAAAATCTCGGGGGAATATGATTTCCGTGTACATAATTATTTTTTATTCAGGCTTTTTTTTTTTTTTTTTTTTTTAACTCCCCCTCCCTCTTGCAGCAACATCTCTTCTCTGATGACGTGTTTACTGACACGAAGGCGGGGAAACCTGTCACTCACATGATGATCCAATCAATTCCCGAAGGAAGATTTTTGATTCTTATTCAATAAACCGTTTTACTCCGATTCAATAGGGACTGTATTTTCCGATACAAAAGACTATCGCAACTTCCGTTTCATGCCGACCTTAAACATTACCCTTCAATGACAACCTCAAAAGACGAGTTTCTCATTTCTGGGGATATGATTGTTCAGCACAAATGTCAAAAAGCACGACTTGGGAAGCGGAACTAAAACATTCAGTACTTGTTCCAGTGGGACGTGTTTCTGGTTACTCAAAACAGCTTCCTGGAGGTTGACGTGGATGTTGATGATGGCAGAGACTAAAGCAGAGCTGTCAACTGATGCTTCAAGCCTTCACATCTCTAACAGCAGCGGGAATGTGTCCTCCTCACAGACCAACAACCCTCTGTCCAGAAAACTCAACAAGATCCTGGAGACCAGGCTGGATAATGACAAGGTCTGTGAGTGACGGTCAGGTCGCATTAGCTAACTTATTAGCCTCGCAGTGCACCTGTCACTACTCTTTAGAAGAATGATTAATAACACAAATTCTATGTCATGTTAATGTTATATTAAATAACATACTCTTCTTTTTCCTTAAAATTAATAGCCATTATGCATTCTTGGTTTAAACAGAGATAATAAAGCTGAACAAAGATAGCATCAAAAGTACCAACATTTCAGTAAGGTGGTGTACTCTAAATGAAATGCTTTACCATGTTATAACATGGCAAATCTATGGTACTACTTAAAGTAAAATATACTGACATTTATGTACTATGGTATTAAACAAATAAAATAATAATACTTGTATTAAGCAAGGACACATTAAATTGATCTAAAATGACCGCAAACATTACTACATTGTTACAAACTTTATTTTAATTAATGAATTACAATATACTGAAATAGAAAACAGAATAGTACTGATTTTACTGTATTTTAATTGAAGAAATGCAGCCTTGGGGAGCATAAGAGACTTTAAAAAAGACATAAAAAAATCTTGCCCAATCCAAACTATGAAACTAGTTTATCAAAAGACCATTGTATTTCCTTACCATCACTACTGTACTGCACTGCCACAGTATATTTGATAAAAGTTTGCAGTACAGATTAGACATATTGCTTTGATACTTTGTAAATCATCTGATGTCTCTAGCCATGATCTTCATGTCGTATGGGTTGTAGGCAGGATGCAGTTGATAAACAATCAGCAATGAAGGTCCTGTTGTCTCATTTATTTTCTGTATTTTCTCTATTTCTAGGAGATGCTGGAAGCGTTGAAATCTCTCTCCGTGTTTTTCACTGAGAACAGTCTGAGAACCAGGAGGAACCTGCGGGGAGACATCGAGAGACGCAGCCTGTCCATCAATGAAGAGTTCGTACGGATATTTAAAGAAGTGACGGAGGTAAATTCATAGGCAGAGCAGAGTAGAGCATAAGCAGTTGGAAGCTCATTATAGGTTTATAGGTGCAGAAATATATACACCATATATATATATATATATATATAAAACAATTTTTTGCCCGACAACCACCCCCTGTCTTCGGAGGTCAACTTTATTTTATTCATATAATGGTTTTAGAAAAAAAAGGGCTGAAGTAGCTCCGAGTGCCTTTATCCTAGTGCACATAATAAAAAAAAAAAAAAAAAAAACTGAGCATATGTTTGCAAATAATAAAGCGTAAAAGGGAAAGCACGCGGCTCACATTAACTGTTGAATTTGTAAAAAAGTTATGAGGGGATTCCAGGTTTCTTTGAAGGCAGATATATTGTTCTTTTTATGAGCAATGGTTTCTTCTGTCAAAATAAAATCTGTAATTAAGTTAATCCAATGGGTGAAATGCAAGATGATTTCGATTTCCAGTTTTGAAAGATTATTTTTTTAGCGACTGCTAAAGAAACAAGGACTAGGGTTTTGTATTTGGAAGGGATAGAGGTATCTGAAGTGTCTCCTAGGAGACAGACTGCAGCAGATAGTGGGACTCTGCAGTCCAGGATCGAGGATAGTGTATTGGTTAATGTGGTCCAGAGAGAGTGAACCGGCTGGCAGAGCCAGGTGGCGTGGAAATAGGTGTCTGTGCTCCCAGAGGTGCACTGTGAGCAGATGTCTGTGTCAGATAATCCCATTTTGAATAGTTTGCTCTGAGTGATGTGGGTTCTGTGGATAGTTTTATATTGTATGAGTTGTAAATTGGGGTTGGTGGTCATAGTAAAGGTATTTCTGCAGATCTGTGTCCAGAAATCTGAGTCGGGATATAGCGTGAAATCGCTTTCCCACTTCCCCTTAGGCAGGGTTATTGTGGGGTTAGATGTAGCAATGAAGCTGTAGTGTTTGGATATAAGTTTTCTCGGGTGGTTGGCTCACTAATTTTAGAAGGCTGCCGCTGTAGGGTGTTAGTTAAAGTTATTTTACTTTGAATGAAAAATTTAAGCTGTTGGTAGTAGTGGAAAAATTGGTCTCTCCCAATCCTGAATTTCTGAATAATTGAGGTGAAAGGCATAAATTTATGATTTTCAAATACGTGGTGAAGGTGGGTAATGCCATTTTGTTGCCATTTGGGGAAATAAATCAGTTCATTGTGAAGACGAAAGTCAGGGTTGTGCCAGATGCGGGTATACCTACATGGTAGAAAGGGGAGATCTGCGATTGAATTGGGGGAGCACAAGTATTGCTCAAGATCAAGCCATGGGTTGGAATGTGTCTGGTGTTGAGTCCATTTATACACTGTAGATACTGCAGTTGGTTCGCCAGATAATAGTGCATACAATTTGGTGCCTCCTAAGTGTTTTGTGTTTTGAAGTGCTGTAAGTGCTATCCTTGGTTTTTATTTTTTCCAATAGAAGTGGGTGGTGATAATATATATATATATATATTTTTTTTTTTATAACCATTTCTTTGAGGCAGCTCAGACTAAAACAATCCCAAACTATTACATTACATAAGCTGCCTGTGATGCTTTTTAATGATCTGCCATCTTACAGTGTACATTATATTTTTAAAGGGGTCATGACACGGATCTATAAAAATTATTTTAAAGGTTCTCTAAGCGATCCTGGGTGACTTCACTTCTTGTTGACGTTCGAACTATTGTCAAACAAAACAGAGGCTAGCTAGACCCTCCCTCCTCCTCTTCCGCACACTAACCCCCCAAACCACACCCCCAAACCCTTCTTGTCGGTCATTGGCTGGAACAGTTTGTTATGTTTCGGGGAGCGGGTCGCCGCAGTTTGTTTTTGGTGCTGTTTGTGGAGCCTGGGCTGTCTACAGAGATCGCGTTTCTTTACAGTGTGTTCAGGGGACAGGCAGCCAGCGGACAGTGAGGAGATGTTTGCTGTATGTGACAAAAAATGTTTTGGCCTAAAAAACGCGTGACATCCCTTAGAGCACCTTTAATATGTTCCTTGTGGTTTACTTAAAATGTTAATAAAGTTTTTTGAACATCCAAAAAAACAAAAAGATATGCAGAAAAAAACTATTACGGCACTCGCATCCGGTTTTGGCAAATGCCAGCTGCTAAAGGTACAATATGTAGGATTTTTGCAGTAAAATATCCAAAAACCACTAGGCCAATGTTATATATTTTGTTTAGTTGATTTAGTTTACTTATATTATCCCAAATGTTTCCAACTATTTGTAAATCGTGAGAAAATTGCGATTTTAACCAAGGAAACGGGACGTGTCAGCAGGGGTGAGGACTCGCCAGTCAATGGCGTCATATCCGCGTTACCCTCGGTTTCCGCTCGTACTGCCATAGTAACCATGGCAACAGACGTGGACAACTGTGTTATGCTTATCAGGACGCTCACGCTGTTGTTGTTTTGTTCAAACATTTTGGAGCATGGGAAGCAGACTTTGAGACAAAAAGAGGACTAGAACGAAGATCAACATCTTTCGAGATGCCGAGAGCTCCACGTCCACGACTAACTTCGAATTGACAGACGCGCGAGTGTTGCATGTACTTTATTAGACAGGTGAGCAAATGTAACGTTACATAAAACTAATCAATGTTATTTAGTTCAACATGATGAAATGTTAGAATATGATCTGTATGTTATTCTAATGTTGATCTAGCTCACTGCTAGTCTCATACAGCCAACACACAACCTAACTAACAACATTCAACACACTCAAATGCCGTTTAGTGTGATAGTGTAACTGTTAGAGCAAGTGAAACAGCGCTGCGTTACCTCAAGTTTAATTCGTCTAATAAACTGACCTGTGTGAGTATTAGTTCAGCACTTGCGTGTAGTTCGGTAGAATGAAATGTCCTTATTCCTTTATATCAGCGGGACTCGCGTGTGGCGCTGGTATACGTCTCTCATTAGCAATCATCTATGAAATGAGTTTTCACTCATCCATGAGTTTTCACTCATCCATGAAAGATCCATCAGCTTGACGACAAGATCCATAATTTCGCTTAATGCTTTGTGTCATCAATATAAGCAGGGGTGCACATAACTTTTTCAGTGAGTTACTCAGGTGAGTACCAGGAGATGGTGTTTGGTACTCACCCCATATAGCGTGGTCTTAATAAGTGCAGTCCTCCTCAGTGTAGAAGCTGTCAATCACAGCTGTCAATCATGACATCACATTCCTGTTTTTATAGCATCAAATAACTAACTAAAGACCGAACTTATTTTAAAAAACGAACACTTAAATTTACATAAGCGTGAAAAAAACTACCTAAAATGGCAGAAAACATCTTTGGAAAAAATTAATTTGAAGTGTAATTTGATTGTTTAGTTCATTAGACTTCATGGTGAGGATTTTGAACAACTCACTATAGCTGTGTCAGCCGGTATTTTGTCAGTCAAAAATAGTCGATCTCCGAATGCAACTTAACAGGGAGGAGAGTAAAGATGGAAAGCTCCTAAAGCTTAGTTCCATATAAATTCACGGATAATTTGTTGTTTTGTCGTAAGTGAAAAACAATATTGACCTTGTATTTGAAAAAGGATCCTCATATAAGAAACAATACTAAAATTCAGAGTCAGTTCAGTTCGCATTCGGAGATCGACTATTTTTGACTGACAAAATGCGGGTGTTACTGTTCCGGCGGACACAGCTACAGTGAGTTGTTCACTATCTTTATTTTTAGAAAACTCTGTGTACACAAAGAATGTTCTCAATGCTCGAGTTCATGTGTAGAGCCCCTGGTGATACTTCCAGCAAAGTTTCATGTTGTGTCGAGCCTTCTTAGTGTTTTAAAAATAGCGATTTTTGATGCTATCATATACGTGCCCCTAGCTCTCCCATTCAAAAGGCAATTTGACCGAAAACGAAAATACGGTCAAACTTAAAAGTGGCGTTTCCATTCTAATTATGCTTTTAAATGAAAGTTTGCCTCGGGTAGATTAACAAAAATACCCTAGGTTACATTTTGGCGACAGTTACCCTTTAAAGGACAACTCCGGTGCAAAATGAACCTCGGGTGTAATAACACATTGGTACAGACTAAATCGTTCCCTGAGATTTGTTTTCATGATAATCGAATGTAAAGAGTTTTATCTCTAAAAACAGTTTAGCTTATAACGCTAGTATATTGGGCATCGAGTAAGCAAAAAGAGATCGCTAGTTAATACCATTAACAAGGCTCAAATTAGCCCCACACTAACACGGCAGCATAATGAGTGTCCTTACATGCAAACCGAAGCATTGAGAACTTTGTAAGTGTATAGACAGTTTAATAAGAAGATACTTTACACAGACAGTAGTTAGCGCATACAAACAGGAGCCATCTTGGAAAACAGTCTGTGGGGCTAATTTGAGCCTTGTTAATGGTATTAACTAGCGATCTCTTTTTGCTTACTCTGCCCAATATACTAGCGTTATAAGCTAAACTGTTTTTAGAGATAAAACTCTTTATATTCGATTATCATGAAAACAAATCTCAGGGAACGATTTAGTCTGTACCAATGTGTTATTACACCCGAAGTTCATTTTGCGCCGGAGTTGTCCTTTAAGTACGCAAAGGCGCGTAATAACACAAGTGGCATTACGCATTTCTGATTTATGTCGCGCATGCGTACCTGCGTACCAGTTTGTGCACCCCTGAATATAAGCCTTTGTAATTGTAAGAGGTTAGTGACCCCTGGTGGTGAAAAATCCTACATATGGTACCTTTAAGTGACTGAACACCAAGGCCTATGGTGCGATGATTTAACTATTCGCCAATGTTGCTCTGGAGGCAGGCACATGCCCATATTTGCCCGTGTGACGTCACCGATCCTCCAATATCAAAACAAGTTGTTTTTCGAGATTGATTAAATAAATGCTTTGTTTATAATGACAAGGATGTTTTAAGCTATGAAACATGCAGGATGTTTTAATGGTACAAAGATCTCTTATATATCAAAAGATCAAGGCAAATTTGATTTTCACGACCCCTTTTAAATTACAATGTATATTATGAGTTTTTAAGATAAAAAAATGTTAAAAAAATTAATAGAAGTTAATTCAGCAAGGAACTGATCAAATGGGACACTTATGACTCTTACATTGAAAAAAAAAATCTATTTCAAATAAATTCTGTTCCGTTGAACACCATTCATCAAAGAATCCTGGGGGGAAAAAATCAATGGTTTCCACAAAAATATAAAGCAGCACAACTGTTTTTGACATTGATAGTAATCAGAAATGTTTCTTGAGCAGCAACTTATCATATTAGAATGATTTATGAATGATCATGAGACACTGAAGACTGGAGGATTTAACATTTTTACTTTGCATTTGCACATAAGCTCCTTACCTTCTGCTGCTGTGTAGGACTCCTCCTCAGAGATCTTAAGTGTGTCTTTCTGCTTCAGGAACTAGAGGGCGTTCATGAAGATGTTCAGGCCATGAGCTCCTGCTGTGAAGAAATGACCAACAGGTTAAAGGTAATCATGCATGTTTGCTTTCAGATAGTTACAATCATCATCTGTAAAAGACCATGTGAAATCAAAATGGGACTTTTGTTGCTTTATATCAATATCTATTGGCTTTTGAGTCATCTATATACCAGTGTACTCCAGAACGTTGACAAAATAAAAGTTTAAAGTCCCCCTGTAGTCAATTATGTTATCACGTAAAACTCATCTTTGATCACCAAAATTACATATTTAAATGTTATTTCATCTTGAATGTAACTATACCCTTGCCTCATTTAGTATATGCAGTTCTATGAATATGCAAATGAGCCCCGCCTCCACTCACTCACTCAGCTCAGAGATCCACTCGTTGACGATCACACGTTGACCTGATTGGTTACAAGGTAGTTTGTGACGTCAGAAACACCAGCGATTTCAAACCGCGTCTTTGGTTCACTGCAGTTCTAAGGAGAAAATACTCAGCAATGCTGTCGACTTATGAATTTACACATGGTTTGTCTTAAAGCATATTAAAAACACCACATAGTAGTAGTAGTAATAGTAGGCCTCCTCCGGTCGTTTGTCGACCATGGGTATTGCTCCCTAATGGTGATGATACACAGGGCAACTTTTTGAGCAATGTTGCTGGTAGTGTTGTCACGGTACAAACATTTCAGTATTCGGTACCAATACCAGTGAAAATCCACGGTTCTCGGTACCAAAGCTTAATTTAGATCAAATTTACATATATTAAAGTGTATATCACAGTTACAAAGATGGAAACTGTAGTATTAAAAACACTTTACAATAAGATTCTATTTGTTAGATAACGTTAGATAAAATGACCTAACAATAAACCATAGTTATATACATAGCAATTATTCTCCTTGGGGTTCATTTAAAAATATACTAAATACATTTTTTAAATCAAAAGTTTTATCTGTTAACATTATTTAATGCACAATGAATGAAGTGAACAAACATGAACAATCAAGTGTTTGTATTAAATAACATTCACAAACATTAATTAATGTTGTAAAAATATATTGTTCACTCAATGTGTTGATGTTAACACATCAAGTAATGTTAATGAATGGAATCTTATTGTAGTGTTACCAAACTATACAGGAGATAAAACATGTTTTATTTGACTTAACTGTAGCCTACTTTTATTTAATCCAAAACTGCCAAAAATGTCACTCTTGCCTGTCTTCAAAACTTGAGAACCCTGTAGCTGATTTCTAATACAAGGGCTAGAAATCAATTAATTCTTTGCTGATACTTCCTCGTCATCACGGAGAGCGCAGTTTGCACCGCTTTCTCCTTCTCTCCACAAGCGCTCGCTCTCGCGTGTCTCCGCTATGCAACCATAAACAGTGACGCGCCTGGAAAAACAAGCTTGCACGTGGCTTCTATTATGAGCGCGCTTCCCGCGCGCCTATATTTGAAATTTGCACGCGCAAAAAACGTGCTGTGTGAACGTGTGAACGGCCCTTTATGGCAACGTGACATTAGCCTAATTCAACATATTTCCATATGTGGCTCTGTCCTCCTTTCTTGTCAACAAGTGGATTCAGAGCCAACGCATTAGCAGCCCCGCCGGTCGCCATGTCTCAGTGTTTTTATGAAGAGGACGCAACTCTGCACCTTTCGGACAGCGCATCAAGAACCGGATTAACCCGGTACTCGGTACCTAGAAAAACTGGTACCGTAACCGTTAATTTTTTTTAGTACCGACTTGGTACTGAAGTACCGAGTTTTTTGACAACACTAGTTGCTGGGCAATATTGCCGTCAACGGGCAACCAGATGCGACACAGGGCCCACGACCGACCTAAATTATCCAGATAGAAATGTATTGCCCATTTTCAATGGGAAAGTGCCCAAGCAACAATAGCTCGGCAAGATTGCCCAGCAACATTGCTCAAAAAGTTGCCCTGTGTATCATCACCTTAAGAGTTCGTAGTGTTGCGACTAAAACAGCATCGTCAGTGGCTGGTGAGTCCAAAGCGGGAGTGACAGTCTCTGCTCCTCTGCTAGCTTCAAGATCTTCTCCTCGCCTGTATTTAGCTGTTTCTTGAGCATACTGCGGTTAGCTGCAATGTCCTCCCAGATATCTGTATTGATGTCCAAGGCTTTCATGTCTCGCTTGCAGACATCTTTGTATCTCAACTGGGGGCGACCTTTGGGTCTTTTGCTGTATGCGAGTTCACCATAGAGGATGTCCTTGGGGATCCGCCCGTCTTCCATACGGCGCATGTGGCCAAGCCAGCGCAGTCTGCGGTGTCTGAGCAGCGTGTCCATGGTGGGGAGGCCGGCACGGGCAAGCACCTGGGTGTTGGGCACTTTGTCGTTCCAGCTGATACCAAGGATGCGGCGAAGACATCGCATGTGGTAGCTGTTCAGCTTTTGCTCTTGCTTGGCATATGTTGTCCAGGATTCACTCCCGAACAGGAGGGTGCTGACTATGCAGGCTTTGTACACTGCCATCTTGGTTTGGGTGGTCAGCTTGGGGTTTTCCCAGACGCGAGTGGCCAGTCGTCCTACCAAAAACACCACATAGACATATAAATAACACTCAAATTTTGATTTTCAAAACAGGGGGACTTTAAAAGCAATTTCAAGAAGATATTATAATGTGCATAGATGAAGGACCAACATGCTTTTCCCCCCATAACCCAGCTGTCATGTTCTGTTTATCAACAGGCAGCCAAAGAACAAACCCAGGACTTGATTGTGAAAACCAACAAACTTCAAGGAGAGAAGTGAGTCTGATATAATGCTCTGCAGTGTTTGACTGATATGAGGTTTTCAATAGCTGGGGAGCTGGCTTGCCAGTGGCATATATTGAAGCAATATCAAAATGAAAAAGAGGTGCAATACAATTAAACATCCCTGTGGCACTAAATATCATATGGAGCCTGTGGTGTAACAACATCTGGTGTCACAATATATCGCAATACAAAAATACAACATGGATCGTGACAAAATGTTTTACATACATTTCCTTTAGCATCAAATATGGTAAAGGACAGACATTTAAGCTTCCGGGTTTATTAATTATTATTAATAAAATAAAAATAAAATGCATTATATAATATCATATACTTTATCAAAACTTTTAAAATGTTTGCATTCAGTCAGGTCCAAGCCTGCGCAAGTTCACCCCTTATGTGACACCAAATTTAGCATTTTAATAAACCTTACTTTTTTATATATGTGTTAGAAGTAATAATTACAATTATAATAAACTTTAAAACTCCATTTCGGCATTGTTCAAAGTATTGTGAGTATTTTATCATGAGGTCGGTATCATGTATCGAACAAATCGTGACATGAGTGTATTTACACCCCTATACCGGGTATCTGGGCTGGCCCATTTTGCTACGTAAATAAATAAACAATGAATTATATTAACCCTCATGTGGTGTTCAAAACCCTATAACACCTGTGGTGTTCCCGGTCAAAAATGACCGGGCCATAAAAAAAACCTTATAAATCACTCATTATACCATATTTTCACCCAATCTTGGATTCAATCTTTTTGTCAACATGTTCTCTTTCAATTAGGACTGGTTTTATATTTTGATTTGCATCTGAATAACCATAGGCCTCATTTATTTGAGAGTAGGCATTTCATTTTTTGAGTAATTTTTGTACAATTTTTGAATAATTTTGGAAATATTAAATAAAATCTGAAGAAAATTGGTATTGTTGATCACACTAGTCAACTTAACATTTTCACCAGGAATTTTGTTTTGATACTTTTGTTTTGTAAAAAATATGGCACATAGTCACACTTGTGGTGTTCCCGGTCAAAAATGACCGGCCTATAAAAAATAGCTTATAAGTCACTCATTATACCATTTTTTCACCCAATCTTGGATTCAATCTTTTTGTCAACTTGTTCTCTTTCAATTAGGACTGGTTTTATATTTCTGTTTGCATCTGATTAATCGGGGGCCTCATTTGTCTGAGAGTAGGCATCTCATTTTTTTAGTAAAAAACAAATCATTTATGAGTAAATTTGGAAATATGAAAAAAAAAATGAAAAAAAAATGGCTACTGTTGATCACACTAGTCTACTCTAATGTTTCACCAGGAATTTTGTTTTGAAACTTTTGTTTTGTAAAAAATATGGCACATAGTCACACTTGTGGTGTTCCCGGTCAAAAATGACCGGCCTATAAAAAATAGCTTATAAATCACTCATTATACCATATTTTCACCCAATCTTGGATTCAATCTTTTTGTCAACTTGTTCTCTTTCAATTAGGACTGGTTTTATATTTCTGTTTGCATCTGATTAATCGTGGGCCTCATTTGTCTGAGAGTAGGCATCTCATTTTTTGAGTAAAAAACAAATAATTTATGAGTAAATTTGGAAATATGAAAAGTAAATATGAAAAAAATGGCTACTGTTAATCACACTAGTCTACTCTAATGTTTCACAAGGAATTTTGTTTTGAAACTTTTGTTTTGTAAAAAATATGGCACATAGTCACACTTGTGGTGTTCCCGGTCAAAAATGACCGGCCTATAAAAAATAGTTTATAAATCACTCATAATACCATATTTTCACCCAATCTTGGATTCAATCTTTTTGTCAACTTGTTCTCTTTCAATTAGGACTGGTTTTATATTTCTGTTTGCATCTGATTAGTCGTGGGCCTCATTTATCTGAGAGTAGGCATGGTCAAAAATGGTCACAATGGCCGACCATTGAAAGTGAATGGGAGAGACTGAAAATAACAGAACAATTTAGTTTTCAGGAGCATGTTCATTATTTTCATGTACACATATGAGCATGTGTGCTTGCAAACATCGAGCCCTTGGACCTGTGCATGTATCGATACATTTATACACACGCTACCCAGACACACACGTTAAAACACACAAACTTTTTTAAATATTACACACATTCTTTTCCACAGAGAGAAATTTGATCCTACCCTAACCTGCATCTAATATACATTTATCCATCTGACATTACCACACACACACACACACACACACACACACACACAGGCCGTGATCAGATTTTTGACTCAGAAACTAGTGAGGAGGAGGAAATTCAGGATGCATCTTGCAGTGAAGATGTTTCTGAAGAGGAAGGCACCACTGAATCGGCTACGGAGCTTGAAACAACTGATGAGGAGCAGTCTTCCAGTGATGAGGGCCCAGCTGAGGTTACCGTTTCATTCTGGTCAAAAGATGGAACTTTGTCCTGGCCTTCATCCCCACCTATGAGGCAAGGCAGGTTTTCTTCTGAAGGCCTTCCTCTTCAGAAACATCTTCACTGCAAGATGCATCCTGCATGTCCTCCTCCTCACTAGTTTCTGAGTCAAAAATCTGATGAATAACATCATGTGCAGAGAGCTGTTTTGCATTGTGCTGCCACAAATGAATGACAAGCAAGGTGCTGTGAGGCATTTTATATATGCCTGTGCTATCACATGATGTATATTTGTAAATATTGTATAGTTCTGTTTGAGAACCTCACAGTTCCAAAACAAAATGTCATAATATTTTGTCTGAAAGCTGTGATGAAACAAGACCATGAAAGAAAGATTCTTTTGAAGCCGGGTCACTGCAGTCATGGCCAGTTTGTGTGTGTGTGTGTGTGTGTGGTAATGTCAGATGGATAAATGTATACTAGATGCAGGTTAGGGTAGGATCAAATTTCTCTCTGTGGAAAATAATGTGTGTAATACTCAAAAAAGTTTGTGTGTTTTAACGTGTGTGTGTGTCTGGGTAGCGTGTGTATAAATGTATCGATACATGCACAGGTCCAAGGGCTCGATGTTTGCAAGCACACATGCTCATATGTGTACATGAAAATAATGAACATGCTCCTGAAAACTAAATTGTTCTGTTATTTTCAGTCTCTCCCATTCACTTTCAATGGTCGGCTATTGTGACCATTTTTGACCATGCCTACTCTCAGATAAATGAGGCCCACGATTAATCAGATGCAAACAGAAATATAAAACCAGTCCTAATTGAAAGAGAACAAGTTGACAAAAAGATTGAATCCAAGATTGGGTGAAAATATGGTATTATGAGTGATTTATAAACTATTTTTTGTAGGCCGGTCATTTTTGACCGGGAACACCACAAGTGTGACTATGTGCCATATTTTTTACAAAACAAAAGTTTCAAAACAAAATTCCTTGTGAAACATTAGAGTAGACTAGTGTGATTAACAGTAGCCATTTTTTTCATATTTTCTTTTCATATTTCCAAATTTACTCATAAATTATTTGTTTTTTACTCAAAAAATGAGATGCCTACTCTCAGACAAATGAGGCCCACGATTAATCAGATGCAAACAGAAATATAAAACCAGTCCTAATTGAAAGAGAACAAGTTGACAAAAAGATTGAATCCAAGATTGGGTGAAAATATGGTATAATGAGTGATTTATAAGCTATTTTTTATAGGCCGGTCATTTTTGACCGGGAACACCACAAGTGTGACTATGTGCCATATTTTTTACAAAACAAAAGTTTCAAAACAAAATTCCTGGTGAAACATTAGAGTAGACTAGTGTAATCAACAGTAGCCATTTTTTTCATTTTTTTTTTTCATATTTCCAAATTTACTCATAAATTATTTGTTTTTTACTCAAAAAATGAGATGCCTACTTTCAGACAAATGAGGCCCACGATTAATCAGATGCAAACAGAAATATAAAACCAGTCCTAATTGAAAGAGAAGAAGTTGACAAAAAGATTGAATCCAAGATTGGGTGAAAATATGGTATAATGAGTGACTTATAAGCTATTTTTTATAGGCCGGTCATTTTTGACCGGGAACACCACAAGTGTAACAAGGTAACAAAACTCCCACAAAAAAATAAGAAAATTTTCAAAAAACCCCTGAGATTTAGTTAAACCGTTTGGGAACAAAGTCACTAAGTTTCAGTCCAAAGCGATAACATTAACTAGTATTTTCGGGAAAAAGAAAATCTTCTCCGGGTCAAATTGACCCGAACACCACATGAGGGTTAAAATGATGTTGCCTGTCCTTCAGTCTGCCCAGGGGAATGGTCCTGTGCGGCCCACTTTAGTCAAAATCATTAGTGTGCTCAGGTTCAGCACCGTCCTTCGGAGGAGACGTTAAACCGAGGTCCTGACTCTGGTCATTAAAAATCCCAGGATGTCCTCCGAAAAAAGATTAGGGATGTGACCCCGGCATCCTGGTCAGATTTGCCCACTGGCCTCCGTCCATCATGGCCTCCTGATCATCCCCATATATACTGATTGTCTCCTCTCCACCAATAAGCTGGTGTGGTGGGCGTACTGGCGTACTATGGCCATTGGCGTACCATTGGTGCTTGAGGAGATTCCCTCCTTCTGTTTAAAGCGCTTTGAGTGCAGAGAAAAGCGCTATATAAATGTAACAAATTAATGTTTCCAAGCTTTCCTTAAGTAATTCCATGTCTAAGAAAAGGATTCATAAACTCAAAGTGGGAAAGTTATTGTCCCTCAGACTTAGAACATGGTAAAACTGATTTTCACTTTAAGTAAGCCTGGTGTTTAGGAAAATGTCATGTATTAAAATAAAAATATAATTTTCAAATAATATAATTTGCTTATAGGGGTTGGGACATACTCGGTAGACCCGATTAACCAATAGAAATTTGTCGGTTGACTGTCTGAGAGACGGGCTCAAATGAAGCCGCTGCTTATAAAGCACTTTTTTTGTCGACTTATTGGGCTTAAACGGTTAAATACAGATACTTATGTGTCAAAGTGACCATGTGTTTGCAAGTAAACGCAGTCATTTATGTCTTAAGTGAACGTAAACCGCTGAGAAAGAAAACGCACGAGTGCATTGTATCCGTGCAGTCAGTAGAAGACACTTTCTACCGTTGCTATTTTTTCTGTTTCTATGCACTGACGTCTGCTCCTAAATGTTCTGTCATGTAATTGATGAATATCCAGCACTCGTTCCAGAATGTCACAGTGTTGTATTTCCGGTAAACATCAGAATGTTGGCCTATTCTTAGCAGTACAGTGGCTCTGTCAGCAGGGCCGCCTTTCAGAGCCGATGACGACAAGACTGCGGCGTTACGCCAATCTCATTTCCATTTATACATCCGAGAAATCTGATAGAGTGTGCACATGTTCACCGCTAAGCACTGTGATGTCCAACTTTTGATGAGGTCAATGAATCATTCATCGTCTTCTGCTGGAAAGTTTTATCCCTGCTACAGTGCAGTTTTGCATTTCCGATTACTATTCCCTTTATCTGTTTTGCTGCTTGCTTTGAATGCAACTGATTACAAGACAATGCGATACACTAAAGTTAATACTATGACACTGAGAGAAGAGGATTCTGGTATATGCGACTGTGTTAACTTGATTGGTCGAACCAAATCCTATCAGGGAATTTGGCTCTTGGTCTGAGACTCAAGGTGACGGCACAGAATGATAAATCGAGGCTCTAGATTCAGCGTATCTTGTACTTCCTGCTACCCACAGATCAGGTTTATGGCCCTCACTGGTGAAATGTGCTTGTTTATGGCCATTGAGAGACTGCCAGTGAAAGTCATTTGAGTGGAATTGATTGAAGAGAGGGCTGACGGGGCATTGACTCTGCTGGGCTTTCGGTGTGCCATGTGGTGGACCAATGAGATGCGGAGAGAGAGAGACAAATACCAGTGAGGTACTTTGCTGTCTGCTTTCCACGGGCAGCTGCTTTCTAAGCATGTACGTGTCCACTGGTTCGGAGCTGAGTGGGTGTTTTCTGTTCAGTCTCTATTGGAGCTGATGCAAGGCTTATGCAGGGCATTGTGGGATTGACAGTGGAGTGGAGTGTTTAGAAATGCCAACTATATTCAGTTGTGACAGTTGCTATGAGGCAGTGTAATAAGTTTGTTTGTTAATAGTGCTGCAGATTCTGGAGGATTTAGTCCTAAGCACAGTTTTACAAATTACTACTTTTTATTTTAAAATACTCTACAGGCAACTCACAATTGATTCCAGTTTAGTCTGGCAACACACACACGTGCGTTTGTGATCTAAGATTTTTTGTTTTTGAAAGACAATTGCATGTATTTCATAAAAAATACAGTAAAATCATTGTGAAATATTATTAAAATTTAAAAGAACTGTTTTGTATTTTAATATATTTAAAAAAAATAATTTATTCCTGTGATGGCAAAGCTAAATTTTCAGCATCATTACTCCAGTCTTCAGCGTCACATGATCCTTCAGAAATCAGTCTAATATGCTGGTTTGATGCTCAAGAAACTTTTCTTAAGGATTTTTTTTTTCAGGATTCTTTGATAAATAGAAAGTCTAAAAGAAAAGCATTTACAGAATAATTTCTCTATATATTTATTTTTAGAATTTATTTTTCATTTGTCTTTACTGTCCCTTTTAATAAATTTTTTGTGTCCTTGCTATAAGAAGTTTAGTAACTTCTTTAACTTTAAATAAAATCCTACAGGCTCAAACTTTTTAACGTTTTGAACGTGTTTATAAAATATTAATTTAGCACGGAATGAAATATAAGTATATTTATAGTTGACAAGTTTATTCATCTCTCCATTTTTTTCCCCTGTTGAGTTTACCACAATGCATTGTGGGTTGAATTCTATGTGAGGGGAAAAATGGGACGCTGTCTGGTGTTCGAAGGCAACATAACTTTTGGAACAAACTTCACTCCAGGCACGCGCTTATGATGTCTCAGTAGGTTGGGAACTCATTAGGCTTTGGAAAAGAGGCGCAGACTTCAATGAGGATGGGGAACATTGTGAAGACAGAACAAGATCTTTTGATTAAGAGATGAACGGACTGAGAGATGGAAGTTCAGAGGGTTGTGTGATTAAACGAGTCTGAGATTGGAAGAGGAAATAATCCTGTTGTTTTAGAAGCGAGAGTCCACCGTATCTCTGACCTTGTGGAGCGGCCCTTGATTTTGGCACCAAAGGAGATGCTGACAGCTGTGATGGACAGCTGGCGTCTCCACGCTCTACTAACATCAACCCCTGTACTCGTCCAGCACGAGAGTTTGTCTAAATCCACAGAGTGTCACACAAAGACAGACAAGTGAGAGAGAAGAGAGGGTGAGGGAGAAAGAGACCTTGATGAAACTATAATGAGGTTATTTTTCGGCAATATATTGTAATAGAATTCTGTCAGGAAATATTTGTCCAGGCCAATAAAAATGCTTAGTGTTCGTTCCATGCAATTTCGTGAGTTTTCAAATTCATTCATTTTAAAGGGGACATGTCACTGAAAACAAGATGCCCCTTCCTCTTTTTTGTTTGGTATACTGAATGCAAAAGCTTCCTCTTCAAACATGGCTTGTTTATGATGCCATAACCATGAGCTTATTAATGATCACTGAACTTTGCAAAGTAAAACCTGTGTAATATCCAGCAACTTGGTCCTCCCAGATCAGGGGTATCCAATCCTTCTCCTAGGGCCAACATCCTGTAGAGTTTAGATCCAACTTGCCTGGAATCGCCCCAAACATCACGTTCTGGTAGGGATGGGCGATATGGACTTAACAATATATCACGATATTTTCTGGTATTTATTGCGATAACGATATCAATGACCATATCAATATAGTACCATTCACCACTGTTTTTGGCTACAAGTGATGGCTGCATGCATTCTTGAGAACCTCAGAAACACAAACATTGAGCTAAAATAAAATGTACCCATCATCAAATAGGCTCCTGTTTATATACCAATTACATAAAAGAATAAAAAAAACAGTAAAAAATTCAAACACCAGCCCTTGCAGAAATGGAAAAGTTGCACTGAAAAACATCACACAATAATAATTCAAACCAATTACAAGTTTGAAATGTAAAAAACTAACAATAATACTGATAAGATAATACTACTACTACGAATTCTACTACTAATTACAATATAAACCGCACTAAGGATTGATGAGCTGCTCGGTTCATGATTATTAATAAATCACGAAGTCTGCGTTCGCTCGAACTGCCAATGAGATTTTGCGTTTCTGCATTAGTTTCTGCTTGCTCAAAGGCTGAATAATTCCAAATGAACTCCATTATTTTTACAGGAAAATACAACAAATAATATTGTTTACATGTAGCATGTCGATTCTGCGTGGTATGTAAGTGAAACTCTCAAGCGCTCAGTCAGTGTTCGGCGAGTAAAAAATATATCTGTGAACCAGGTCCAGATTGTAGTCCCTCGTGTCACGATAAACTTCACCTCAGCTTCACGTCCAGTTGTTTTCACTCTGCATGTGAGCTGCGAATGAATGGGTCCCAAATAGAAATACGTCATCAACTACACTTTAAACCCTAACGCTCAAAATAATTAATTGGTTTGAGTAGGACAAACCTAAATTAAACTAACTAGTTCAGTCAAATGAACTTTAATGAGTATTTAGCACTTTCTTTTTCTTTCAAGTTCACAGAATTGATATATTTTAAGTAAACTGAACTGTTTCATTGGTTTGAGTTTTATGAAATTATTTCTTTTAATTTAGACGAACATCTATCATTTATCGTTATTAACGCGGGAAGACTAATTCTTATCGTGAGGAGAATTTTTACCGGTACATCGCAAATGATAATATATCGCCCATCCCTACTTTCTGGTGATCCTGAAGACCTAGCTAGTTTGGGTGTGTTTAATTTGGAGCTAAACTCTGCAGGAAGGGGGACTTCCATGGTCATGGTTGGACACCCCTCCCAGATGAACGACAATGTGAAGTATGGTGGAACACAGAAGCTAGCCAATCATAACATCTTATGGGACATTCACTGGGCTGCTTGTTTTGAAAAGTGATTTCTCTGTGAGTGGTGTTTCTTACATAGGTACGCTATGGACAATATACAATGGACCTTTTTGCTCACAAAATTTCACAGAAAATTCGCACCTTAAGGGTCAGTTATAAAATGGTCATGAAAACTAAATTATGACTACCATTAAGTTGACTTTAGAGAACAAATATAAAATGCAGAACTGTAGAATGTGTCCACTTTACACATATTTAATATACGTTTTGCTGCATTGTCCCATATGGAGTCACATTGGGTATGCTATGAATACAGTGTCCTTCCACATTGTGTTGTCCTGCTGTTCTGTTGAGACACTGCCTGTCTCAGTGACATTTTTATCAGCCAGATGGGATTGTGCCTGCTTGTCCAGCTGCTTTTTAACCTTGGCTGATTGTGTCTGTCCCCAGAGGGACAGCTGTGCAAGGGACAGGTCAGGACATGGCTTGTCATGCTTCCAAAGAGGACAGAAAGCAGGATCTAAAATATTAATAAACAGCTGCTGGTGTTCAGCTTTCTCAATCTGGAGTTCATCTTGCCGGATAACCTTTCTGTCACTGATATTGAGTGTGAAAATTGCGTGGCAGAAATACCTGCAACAGTAGTTGATTTATACAAAATGCATTCATTTATTAATTTTCATAGCTTCATTTAACTGAAGTGATTGATTGATGTAGAGGCTCAAGTTTTTGAGAGGCTTGATCAATTACTGAAGTTTTTATTCTTTACTCCGGAACGCTTTCTGCATATAAACTATAGCGTGATTCCGGACGAGCCCCCGGTTTTTCACTTATTAAACCTCTAGAATCTCTGTGGTGTATCATGATGTTTTTTGTTGAAAGCACTTTGATATCAGTGGAAAAGCCTGAGCACTGTGTCATTTAAAACTGAGAATAAATGCAGATACCACTTTGCGACACTACTGAAAGCTCCAACATAAAAGACCATGGACAGTCAAACAGACCACGACCTGGCAGCATTGTTTTTCCACAACCTTCATTATATCAACTCAACTCCCTCTCATTATATCTTCCTCCTATCAATGAAGCTTTCGTTGGTGTTGAGAGACCTTTTCATTAAGAGGCTAGAAGTGAGTGTCATTCTGAAGGCTGTAGCCCGTCACCTGTCTGAAGTCTGATGTGAGGTGATGCCTCTTGCATCCAACACTCATTACAGAAGAAGATCAGCCACAGATAGTTTAGTACGTTATGACATTTCTGTGAAATAATGCTTTAAACCTGTGTTTCTCAACTGGTTTTGCTTCAGGACCCTAATTTTACACTTAGACGTCGTGCCAACCCAACACAATTTTTACAAAAGTAAAAATATTTGAAAAAATAGACACAAATGGTCCTTAAAGTCAAACAGAAATATTTTTTGATGTTGCTATTTTTGTATTAACTTTTTGATGTTTGTTACATTTAATGATAATTTGGTGGTTTCTCTTGGCAGCTAATAATTCATTGCACAAAACTCATGATGATCAACATTTCCTCCCTTTTAAAAGTTAATAGCTTAAAATGTTGATCACAGTCTGTTTTGTGCTATTAACTATTATAACACTTTTCCACTGACATCAATCATCTTTGTGGCGTAACAGGATGTTTTTTCCTTCTGTATCAGTGTTGCCAAGTCCGCGGGTTTCCACAGGAATTGGGCATTTACGCTGTGTACGCTGCGGGTTGTTTTTTTAGTCCGCGGGTTGAAGCGACCCGTAACACGGTTTTTATCCCTCGGAATGCAATTATTTATTTATTTTTTGCGGAGAACTGATGAATGTCCAACCAGTGTCATTTTGAGATGTGCTCGGCTCCTTTTCTGATGGATTGTCAATAGATAGGAAAGGATAACTGACATAACATTCAGGGAAGACCATTTTTTAATTGTCTAAACAATGTTGTTCTGGTCTCTGAAGGGTAGGGATGTCCCGATCAGGTTTTTTTGCCCTCGAGTCCGAGTCATTTGATTTGGAGTATCTACCGATACCGAGTCCCGATCCGATACTTATATAATACATAAAAAAAGAATAAAGAAGAGAGAAAAAACAGATCCAGGATGTTCCTTATTTTTTATTTAATTCACCTTATTTTAACATTCAACAACTCTGTTAACAAACAGAGCACTTCTGTGATAATAGCTTGAACAATCAAGTAATAAATAACATAAAATCTTCACTTTTGGACTTTAGTGCAACAGTAAATATAGAAAAAGTCTATTATAAAAACAAATAGCGCCTCAACTTAAAATACCCGGCAGGCATGTAAACAAAAAATAAAAATGTTTTAAAAGTGTATAAAAAAATGAGAATATATACATTAGGGGTGTAACAGTTCACAAAATTTGCGGTTTGGTTCGATACGATACAGCAAAAAGAAAGAAATGCCAGAGAAATTTCCTATTTATTAAAAGAAAAACTATTTTAAAATAAGTTTGAGTTTTCCTACATCTTGAAACTTTCAGGTTTATAAATGGGGGTAATCTTTGAAGGATGAACAAATAATGTTTTGGTAATCACATTAAAAATAACATTTAAATATATATTTATATAATATTTGAGTTTTGAAGTACAACATTAAATCCATGTTCATTCACGGCACAATGTTTCTCCTGGTTCCCACGTCAGCGCTGTTTGATCTAATAGAGATCTACGGTTAATAACAGAGAAATGTGAATGCTTCTCAGTAGATCTCGCAGGAATGTTATTACTTCAGTGGCGAATTCAAATGTTTTCTTCACTGGATCTCTCAGCACAGTGTCGCTTGATCTCGCGCTGCACAGATGTTGCTGGTCCGAACTGATAAATGGTCCGCGAAGCAGCACAATATAATGAGTAAAGCAGTTTCGTTCCGCTTTCATTACGTTTGCCATTTGATGTTGCGCAACGCAACCGAACCGGTTCAATAATTACGAATACATGTACCGTTATACCCCTAATTTACATATATCCGAGTCCTGATCGGGAGGTAACGTCCGATTCCGATCGAGTCTGAAACCACGTGATCGGGCCCGATTTCCGATCGCGTGATCGGATCGGGACATCCCTACTGAAGGGTCCTTCGATGAACTGTAGTTTCAAGTTTGATGGCTCTTTCTCTGGTAGTGATATTGCTGTAAGTTGAGGCTTGCAGTGAAAATCCTGATATCCATAAGGGTCTGTTATCTTATTGTGCTAATTAAGCTGGGACCTTATTACCCACCCACACAAATGTTCTTCTCCTTTCATACGCCCCCATGCACACACAGTAGCAAGTTAAAGAAAGTCAATAAGTAGGCAAGCCTGCTGCTTTTGTGTTCTGGACTTCTGTTTTTGTGGGTTGAGGCTTTGATTTAATGTTATCACCACTCATTTTTGTAATATGTTGCGCTTGATAATCACTATATTTGATTGGAGGAGGTGTTGGTCAGAGGAACATTATATTGAAACTTATGTTTTAGTTATATTTAAGCGTCACACCGCTACGCTTCGGTCACATGCTCTGGTGTGTAGCCTATACATGCATGTGTGCGTTAGGGCTGTCACTTTTGTGAAAAAATCCTGTTCGATTTTTGAGACATAAGTGTTCATTGAATCGATTGTAAAATCGATTTTCCATCTAAAGACGTTTCCATTTTCAACACCAAATATAGGCAAATCCATGGACACATAACAGGCATTAGGACGAACGTAAAGAGGGCGCTTGAGACGCACAAGTCAGCAATATTACTGATGATTTATTGGCGTGAAGTTTCGAGCACAGTGACAAACAGGAGTGCAACATTCAGGGATTGAGATTAACACCCTCCGACCCGCCAGATGTGGGTAAAAATGAACTTTGGCGGGAAACGCTGTCAAATCACGAGCCAATCTGCTGTGTTTCTATTCTTACTCACTTTGCTGGGAAGTTCGTGTAAGCCAAATCTGATTTAGTGCAACTCATGATGAGTCCTCATGATATATTAAATACAGTGTATTGCACAGAATCTGCACATTTCTGGCTTACTTGAACACACACACAAACACACACACACACACACACACGTCACTACGCAACAAATAACGGCGCGCTTGTTCACTTGGTTAACAGAAAAGACATTGTTATTTTCCAGCATCCTACATGTTCTGTGTGCTGTATTGATCTGTCCACCTAACACACATTTTTGGTAAATAAAAAAAAAAAAGGCTGTTAAAATCAATTCCCTATTTTCGTTTCCAAAACTTGTGTTGGTGGGTCCGATCGATTGTGCAATCAATTTTCGAACGTAAAGTGACAGTCCTAGTGTGCGTGCATGTGGGGGAGGGGTGTGATTTTCGAATAATCTATCTATCTATCTATCTATCTATCTATCTATCTATCTATCTATCTATCTATCTATCTATCTATCTATCTATCTATCTATCTATCTATCTATCTATCTATCTATCTATCTATCTATCTATCTATCTATCTATCTATCTATCTATCTATCTATCTATCTATCTATCTATCTATCTATCTATCTATCTATCTCAAAATCCTTATAATAACTTTTATTTCAATACACGCAAATGCGTTGGAAACATTGCACATCCTATTCGAAATCAAAACATGAAGAAAAATGTATCAAATTTGTAGAAACTTTATAGAAAGTGAAGAAAAATGGAATATTAGGCTGTTCAAAAAAATAGCAGTGTCTGCATTTTTTTTCTTTACAAAGTCAAACATTTATTGTATAAACTGAAAAATGCTTGAAGATTTCACTTTCTTGTGAATCACTTAACTAATATTTAGTTGTATAAGCACGGTTCCTGAGAACTGCTTCACTGTGTCACTGTGTTGCATTGATCGACCAACTTCTGGCACCTGTGAACAGGTATTCCAGCCCAAGCCGATTGCACTACATACCACAGTTCCTCTGCATTTCTTCGTTTTGCCTCAAAAACAGCATTTTTGATGTCACCCCCACACGTTTTCTATTGGATTAAGGTCCGGGACTGGGCTGGCCACTAACGTCAATCTTGTTGGTCTGGAACCAAGATGCTGCTCGCTTACTGGTGTGTTTGGGGTCGTTG
Organism: Rhinichthys klamathensis goyatoka; assembly: GCF_029890125.1. NCBI lineage: Eukaryota > Metazoa > Chordata > Actinopteri > Cypriniformes > Leuciscidae > Rhinichthys > Rhinichthys klamathensis. Next base: position 778,804 of record NW_026606765.1, on the reverse strand, counting down.
TCTTGTTGAAACACCCATTTCAAGGGCATTTCCTCCTCTTCGGCATTAGGGAACATGACCTCTTAGTATTTTGATGTACTCAAACTGATCCATGATCCTTCCTTGGTTGCGATAAATAGACCCAACACCGTAGTATGAGAAACATCCTCATATCAAGATGCTTGTGCCACTATGCTTCACTGTCTTCTTCACAGTGTTCTGTGGCTTGGATTCAGTGTTTGGGGCTCGTCTAGACCCAAGACCCAAAAAGAACAATCTTGCTTTCATCAGTCCACAAAATATTGCTCCATTTCTCTGTAGGACAGTCAATGTGTTCTTTGGCAAATCGTACCCTCTTCAGCACGTTGTTTTTTCAACAATGGGACTTTGCGGGGGGCTTCTTGCCGATAGCTTGGCTTCACATAGGCGTCTTCTAATTGTTCCAGTACTCACAGGTAACTTTAGATAATCTTTGATCACCCTGGAGCTGATCATTGGCCGAGTCTTTGCCATTTTGACTATTCTTCGATCCATTCGAATGGTAGTTTTCCGTTTTCTTCCACGTCTTTCTGGTTTTGGTTGCCATTTTAAAGCATTTGATATCATTTTAGCTGAGCAGCCTTTTATATGTTTCCCCCTCTCCAATCAACTTTTTAATCAAAGTACGCTGTTCTTCTGAACAATGTCTGGAACGGCCTATTTTACCCAGATTTTCAGAGAGAAATGCACTATAACCACCATGTACAGTACAGTACTGCCTTTGTCCTTAAATAAGGGCCATTTGTTTGACACCAGTTTTTTTTCACAGAATGAATAACCTCACTAATTAAACTCCACACATGTATTATTTTGAACGCCCCTTTCAATAAATGATTCAATTACACTAAATCAGCAGCATGCATGGCATGACTGTTGGGTCTGTTGTTTTACTTTTACTCTACTACACCTGCTAGTAAATGATTTGCCATGTAGAAATATCATTTCTACCAAAAACAGTGATTGATCTGTTGGACTGCTATTATTTTGAACACAACTGTATATGTAATGTAGTTGGTGATGTAGAGAATAGTCATGGTAATGACTGCAAGTCTTGAAACAGTTGTGCGGTTACGAGCACTGAGCTTTACAGCTTAGGTATTCATCTGTGACTTTGTGCTTTTTATATTTATATTTTTAGACTTTGCTTGACTCGAAGTGAAAATGTGTCATGGTCTCACACTTTTTTCAGTGCACTTTCTTTTTTTCTTCTTTTCTGACGTCCTATAGTTCTGGAGTGATCTCAGCAGTCCTCATTAATAGCTTATGAGGAGATACAGAGGAGGATCGACGAAACGCACTCCATCACAGTTTGGTGACTGATGTGAAGTCACCCATGCTCATCTGAGCATAAATGCACAAAACTTACCGTCTGTGGATCTGTTAGTACAATTTTTACTGTTACACTCCAGTGAAAGTAGTGTGATTTTGTAGTCTTAAAGGATTAGTTCCCCCAGAACCAGAAATGAAAATTGTCATTGTTTACTCCACACCATATGTTCTTTTTTCTGGCAAGAAACACAAAAAGAATGCACTAGTTATAGTTTTTAATGCAGTGATACAAATTTTATGAAAAAAAAAAGGGTGCTCCAATCAGGACTTTTGGGGTTGATTACCGATTACTGGAAGCAGTATCGGCCGTTACGATCACCGTTACCGATCACCAAAGTCAATTATACTATTCTTAACAACAACAATGTGTTTTAAGTATAAAAAAATAAGCGATGAGAGAGTAATTGGCCATTTTTTATGTATTGAAAAGCAACATGTGCAACATAGTCCATTCCTAGTATTGATTAGGATCAGCTTAGAGCTTAACTACTGAAATAAAAATAAAGCTTAATAGAAAGATGTGAAGTCTTCCATTAAGCCAGATGCCTGAAATTCCAGTCTCTGTCTTTGAGTTGTAATTTACATCTTCTCTGACATTTACGATGTCCCTCACACACACACACACACACACACACACACACACACACACACACACACACACACACACACACACACACACACACACACACACACACACACACCTGAAGAGGTAAACCTTGGGTGGCGGGGAATTACTGCCATTTAATACATCTTTGACATGTTCTCATTGTACAAATTTTCCAGGTCGGATATCTTTCCCCTGGCCTAAAGCAAATGCCAAATACTTCTTTGAAACCTGGAAACATGGAATATGATCCCAAAGCAAGTCCACACGACTAGACACATCCCCTGAATGCTTACATGCTTCCTTTGGCATGTTAAACACCGTTACAAGCACATAGCCATGGGGAGAGTTAATGTAACGTTATGGGGGAACATCTGGTGTGCGACATCTCGATTTTAGATTGCGAACGATTAACATGTCTCCATGATCTGCCTTTGAAAAGAAATCATAGTATCGTGCTACAGTGCAGTTCATAACATACTGTACAACATTCACATCACGTTTAGCAATATAGCGGTTGTGTTACGCTCATGTGACATTACAGTTCTTGGCCATAATGAAATTGTATTGTATTACTTGCCAGAAGTAAAGCACTGTTTATTTCATTTGTATCTTTTATTTGTAATTTGCATCCTTGTTCATATTTTTATTAAGAAAGATAAAAAGAAAAGATTATGGTCGGATCGCGCCTACCACTACTTTGGCCTAAATGGTCTGTTTTCTTTTGGTCTGGTCTGTACGGTTATTTATTTATTTTTTAAATAGGGAAATTAGTTTGGCTTTACTGCTTAGTGACTTGCAAAATAGTCTTAAAAACCAACATGAAAAAGAATCGTGATAAGATGGAGGATCTTGATCCTGTCTGGTCATTTTTTTGGTGAAATTTTGCCTTATCATGATCCACCCCTAGTATGATTGCAGCTTGCCCTCAGGCTAAACCGTTTTTGCTAATTGCTATTAAAATAAGGGTTCCTTTACCGCCGTGTTAACGTAAAATACATTACACTGAAACATCTTAGCTATAGTTGTTGTGGGAAAAATGACACTTGATTTCTATTGGCTAGGTTCGTCAAATTTATTGTCGTCAGATTCTCTCTTTTTCAATCTCTCTTTGCGTTTTCTGCCTATGTCTGTTGAAGAGAAGAGTGTGTGAAACATTGTGAAGCTGTCTTTGTTGTCAGTTTGAAGCATATGCATATTGTGTTTGTTTGAGAGATGTCTAGTGTTGTATTGAGCGTTACACCCAGAATTCACCAGTGTTGGTTAAAAGCTCCTTTGAAACATAGTTTCTCAAACTAGTGACCGTAGTCAGGGTACTAGAGAAACTGTAAAGGATAGTTGTGCAGTCTGTCCTGTAGATTGTACATTTTTTAACTTTGCTGTTGATCATTCGGCTGACACAACTTTGAAGATATGTCATTTCGAAATATGGAGTAATTTAGTTTGACATGTTTATTCAGTGTTAGTATGGTCAATGTACAAACTAAATCCACGGTCTGAGTGCTGGTAGGCTTTATTGGTGAGAGGAAAGCAGAGAAATGAAAGAGGGCTGAATCAGCAGCGAGTTGCTCTCTGAGGACAACGCTTGTCATGACTGCTATTGTTCTAATGTCATACTTTATAGATGTTCTTGTTCAAATAATGTCGCCTCGAGCCCTTTTTCCCCAGTGCTACTTTACAGTGCTCTTAAAAAGAAATGGAAGAAAGACTAATGCCGGGCGTATACCAAAGGATTTTCACAGTCCCAGACTAAAGACCGGCCGTTTTTAGGAATCTTACTGGAGTCTCGGCGCGCTCCCGTTGTCTCGATCGTTAAATGTGAGGTGATAATCTGCAGTCGGCGACCCGATTTATGCCAGTCTTTCTCTAGTCTTTCATATCAAACATGTTTGATATTATCGCAAGTCCTAGCGTAGTCATAGTGATGTAAAACAATCAACAACCAATAAAATCGTTCTCAGAAAAACGGAAACAGGAAACAGGAAGCCATCAGTCACAACAAAGAAGCATGTCGACGGACGTGGAAACACAACGAGCGCCAAGTAGGCGAAAAAGAACCGTGGATAAAGAGGAGCGCCTTGTCGAGCTAGTCATCCCATTAAATAGTCAACTCTTTATTAAGAAATGTTCACATAACAATGTCTAATTTGATGTTTTTTCATTCCTGGAAAAGAAAGTGATTTATTGTAATTAAACAATATAAATTAAATTTTTTTTTCTCATCAAACAATAAATATGCATAAAAATGCCTATTTTAATGGAAGAAAAAATTAGGACCCCTAATAACTAGTGATACCCACCTTTGTTGAAATTAATTCAGTGAGGTAAAATGGTGGAATGGCTGATGTCAAAGTCCTTTGATATCTTTTTAAATCCTTTTCCACACTCATAAGCAGTGTGGGGGAAATATATGGGGGGTGTCCTAATTTATTCCTTCTCAAAAATTGCATTCTTTTAAAATTACATTTCACAGAGAGTCTTAAAAAGGCCTTCCTTATTTTTAAATAGTTTAGTTAAATCACTGGGTCCTTCAGTATTGTTAAAATTGTTATTACATGTCCGTATGTTGAAAAATAGACAGGCTTTCATGGTGTCCTATTTTTTTCACATGACTGTATGGTTGCCTTTATATAATTTAATAATAATGATAATTTATTATTATTTTTATTATTATTTAATGATGATAATCACATAATTTGGACAGTGACTCCCACCCCCTGCAAAACACCATCACTGCACTGTTTATTTATTGTATATATTGTTTACATTATTATTATAATTTTTTTTTTTTTTAACTATCCACTGTGCTGCTGCAACACTGAGAATTTCCCCATTGTGGGAATGCAAGGTCTATCTTATCTTATATACCACCACCACTGTAGGCCTAGCTTCAGAAATATTTTGGATTATAAAACGGTTAGTTCCAATCCTTGATTCTGATTGGTCAATAGCTGTGCTTTATTCACGATAAAACACGGCTATGACCGCTTCACCCAACGGTTCTATGTATCACTACACAACACCCCTAGCAACCACTCTTAGCAACTTAAACAGATGTTTCATCTCATTATTTAAACATAATGTGATACAGTAGCCAACTGTAGCTGCTTCTCCATTTTTGTTAAATCACTGCTGAGCATGATGGGAGGAATTTGGTGGGAATAAAAAGCTAAAATAATCTAGTTGTAGTCCTGTACATAGTGTCACTACAAGATTCAGTGTTTGTAAAATCTTTAGTCTGGGACTAAAAACTGTGAACCCAAGTCTTTAGATGTGTGCTGATAATCTTATAAAGTATTTTCTAAATCTTTTCAAAGTCTTTAGGTGTACAGAAAGCATAATGCTATGTTTGTTTCAGAAGTATAAATGTGGGTTGTTTTTTTGACAAGAGTGTGACTGCCATCTAGTGTTGGCTCAGGGACATTGCTTTGGATTGAATTTTCTGTGAGTACATCAATGTGAAACAAATGTAAATAATGTATTGTCCAAATGAATCTCTCTCTCTCGCTAGATATATTTGTATGACTCTGCTGAAATCATTGAATTGTTATTCAAAGTTCTATGGCATTTCCTTCTGTCCTCAGTCATCGGTTGGAGGTTCGAGCTCAGGTGGCCCAGGCCTTCCTGTTAAAGTTCCAGCTGTCCACCGCTGAGATGGCCACGTTACGCTCCGCACGAGATGGACCAATCACAGAGGTGACCTCATGTCCTCACTTGGAACTGCTTGTCAAATTTCTTTTGAGTATCAAAGCACTTGAATGCTTTTGAACCGCAAGATGGCAGCCTTATTTTCATCTTGAATAATAAATATAAACCGTCTTGGGGGTAACGCATTACAAGTAATGTGAGTTATGTAATCGGATTACTTTTTTAAAGTAACTAGTAAAGTAACGCATACAAAATATCCGAGTTACTTTTTCAAATAAGTAACGCAAGTTACTTTGTTTTCTCATGTATTGACCGACAGCTCTCCTGTCATTGAGAGAAATCGCGAGTGAGTGCAGAGGCGTTGTGTGTGAACATGGGGATTATTGTAGATCTAGACTAGACTAATGTGAACATGCATTGACTCATCTCACTTGTACAAAAACACTTTCAGTATTCCTCAAAATGAATAAAAACATCAAACCTGCAATAATTCAATGTTAAATAACACAGATATACTATTAAGGTGAGAAAAAGTAATGGAAAAGTAACGTGTAACATTACTTTCCATTAAAACGTTACTAAGTAACACTTTTTAGGGAGTAATGCAATGTATTGTAATGCATTACATTTTAAAGTACTTTTTAATGCATTACTTTTCACTGACTGTAAATGTAATAATTGTAATAATGAAGCTAATGCATTTAATTTATTTAGTTTTTTTAACATCCCATTTAAAAAACAAAACATGCAGAACAGACAGATGAAATGTCCTTGAAGTGAGCTGGCAGGATAAGTCTACAAACATTTCTCAACTCAATCCTTCAATTTTTCTCAAATAAAATGTCACACGATCTTCTCAGATGAAACCATGACTTGCGGACTAATTGAAAAATGAATGTAGACCGAATCAGCTGTAATAGTGTAGTGAACTCTGTCTTTACTGTGCAGGACTTCTTCAGAGCTCTGAACCATGTGAAGAACATCCATGAAGACGTGAAAGTCCTATTGAGGACCAATCAGCAAACAGCAGGGTGAGAGACAGTAGAGTAAAACGGACTTAGAGAACAAAACAAACAAAAAAACCTTGAAAATGACTGGCTTTTTGTTCATGTAGATGTTCAGTGATATCTGTGCTTTAACTGCAGGCTGGAGATCATGGAGCAGATGGCGGTGTTACAGGAGACGGCATATGAACAGCTCTATCGCTGGGCTCAGAGTGAGTGAGACACACACACACACACACACACACACAGCAGAGGCCAGAGAGAAGCTTCTGGAATATAAGCACAGCTGCTACTGCCAGAGAATTTGGAACAGAAAATTGACTCATTGCAAATAGAACGACTTATGCCACTCCTGTTTTGCATTCACGATGAGTTTAATCATTTCGTACTATATTATAGTTGCGTAATATAAATAAAGCATTTTATGTGGCTCAGTGTTATAGGATGCCTCAGAGATGTTTGTGTGTCTGTCTGTAGATGAGTGCAGAGGGTTGACTCAGGAATCATGTGATGTTTCTCCCGTGTTGAGTCAGGCTATGGAGTCTCTCCAGGATCGGCCTGTTCTTTATAAGTGAGTTCGTCTGTCGCTCACACATGCACTTCGACACAGTCATCTAGTGCCTGTAGAGCACAACAATGCACATCCCTTTTCAGCAGTGGTGTTTTACACGCACATTTTCTCTGTAGGCTTTTTAAAACATTGTTCAATAAAGTGTTCAAAGGCATGGGTTCAAGCCAGCCGGCTCCGAGGGAGAATCACGACTTTATTGATCTGAAGCAATATGGTATGTGAAATTGGATAAAAGATGAAGGGACAAGGTTGTCTGTTTTAGTTTTTGGAGATTTGTTCAAATATATAAGTAGAAGTGTAGAGAGGCCAACTCGGTGACATTCCCCTTTCAAGCCAGTAAAAATAAAATAAAAAATGACATGAATCTCATAACTTTTTAAAATCTTTTTTTAAAGAGTTCCAAGCCACATTTTTTATTTGTGGTGAATACTATTCAAAAGTTTGAGCACATTTATTTTATGGTTTTGTCTCTTCTGCTCACCATTTATTTAGGTAAAAACAGTAATATTGTGACATATTATTACAATTTAAAATAACGGTTTTCTATTTGATTATATTGTTAAATGTAATTTATTCCTGTGATCAAAGCTGGATTTTCAGCATCATTACTCCAGTCTTCAGTGTCACATGACCCTTCACTCTAATATGACTATTTGCTGCTCAAGAAACATTTCTTATTATTATCAATATTGAAAACTGTTGTGCTGCTTCATATTTTTGATTACTGGATCTGACATATCTTACTGAATCTGAACTTTACATAATATACAATATTAACAATTTAAAAACTAAGTGTACTGTACAAAAATATATTAGGGGCAAATTTGCTATTAATTAAACTTGTTTTAAAGCTCCAGTCCGTAACTTTTTTAAGTTAAAAATAATCCAAAATAATTATATTAAAAAAAACGTATTCTGCCAGTGGTCCAAACTATCTGCTTGCCATAGCTAGATTCAAAACGGTTAGCTTGTAATAATGATTTTAATTCCAGTGGTACTGGTGGGTTTCCGCGGGAAATTCGAGCATGTCTTTGCGTCATTACGTCACACCCGTACACATAAAGAAGGAGTTTCGGCTAGCCGGCTATACTGCGCGTGACGAGATGTTTAGATGTATAGGCTTTTCTCGCAGCACTTTACATAATTAAACTTATGGCGGATCCAGAAAGATCCAAACAACAATCATCAGTGTCAACTGGAGATTCAGCAGTTATAAAACCCAAAAGACTTCGTACTTCGGATTTAAGGTGGCTAGAGAAAGAGAAAGAAACCGTCTCATGCGAACACAAGGATTTAAACATCGGCGGGGCTTTTGAAAAGTGCGTGAACTCCGTGTTTTGAAGGGGTTTAAAACGGAAGAAGAGACGGCTTTTTTCTGCTGAACAAGTAAGACATTTCAATAGTTCAATCGTGTAACAGTACGTTTTCTTAATTCACACAGTTATGGAGTTTCCTTTGTTGTGCCTTTCTCGTTTTGCTATTATGGAAATTATGAATTCTGAACTACGCAGGTAACCATAAAACACATTAAATTTAACATTAGTCTCGCAATGCTGATGTTGTTAACATGAACAATTTGAGAACAAAGTAGGCTATAATTTGCACGGTTGCTGTAAATCGCGTTGATTAAATCTAACGAAGCTTATCATGTCGAATGCTTTTTCCCCCTTAGTTGGTCAGAACAAAAATGGATTTTACTTACTTGTTCAGAAGACATTTTCTTATGAAAATTCTTATGTTGGTCAAGCTTTCAAAAAGTGAATCTGTGATTCTGTATGACCGTATCCACACAGCGCGGTGACTGACAGCAGCACTCGCCTCAAAGCACTGTGTTCATCCGCGCTGTTTCATGCCGATTTACAACCCACGTAAAGATGATAATTCTGCGAATCACTGCAGTTACAGATTTCGAACAGAGAGATGGCGACAAAGAGGAAAAGATATGGACTGCAGCTTTAAAATTAAAATTGTTATTAATGTCAACATATTAATTAACCCTCTGGGGTTCTTCGGACCAAATGGACCCGAAGAATTTAAATAAAAAAATGTGTAAAATCATAGCTTCATCGGAATGGTCCGAAATTTGGTGACTTTGTTGGTACTTGGTATATGAACACCCAAAAAAATTGGGGACAGGATTTGAATAGTCTAAGTGGTTGTAAAAAAAATGGTCACACTCAGGGTCTTCGGGTCCAAATGGACCCGCCATAGGAAATGAATGGGAAATTGACAAAAATGTGACAATACAGAGTTGTTTTGTGCGTACAATCAACAAATCAGCCACGATCCAGAAAAAAAGCACACAACAGTGAAGGGGTGAATCTATAAAACATCAAAACACACACACACACACACACACACACACACACACACACACACACACACACACACACACTTTTATACACAAACACACTAATAAATTCAGATTACATAAATATGTTTTGAATTTTTAAAAATCACAGCTTCATCGGAATGTTACGAAACTAGGTGACTTTTATGGTATTAGGTATGTGAACAAACAAAAAATATTGAGGTCATGATCCAAGCATGCTAAGTGGTCGTCACACTTCTGCTCTTTGGTCAAAAATGTATGGGAAATTGTCAGAGTTTTTTTTTTTTGCATACAATCTACAAATCAGCCAGGATGCAGAAAAAAGGACTCAACAGTGAAGGGGTGAATCTCTAAAACATCAAGAGTGCAAAACAGACACACACACATACACACACACACACACACACACACACACACACACACTGTATTATATATTTATAATAATCTGTATTATAAAGTAAAACTGGCACTTCAAATTACCATTTAAACCAAACAAACAAACAAAAAACAAGACAAAAATAGTCTTGAGAATCTGTTATTATATTTTAAAATCAACAACCTGAAAAAAATTGTCAAAGATGTGCAAAACTATAAAATAAAAATAAACCAAAAAATAAAATAATTTTTTTTATAAAAAACAAGTAAAAAAAATATATATGATTTTCTTTTAATAAATATGAATCAAACCCTTCCGGACCATTTGGTCCCGAAGACCCTGAGTGTGACCCTGAAATGAAGGACCCCAGAGGGTTAATATAAAACTTTATACATTAATTTATTTCGAAACTCACACATCTGTTATGTTTGTTGTTTGTCTACTTTATATATATATATATTAGGGCTGTCAGTTAAACGCGTTATTAACGGCGTTAACGCAAACCCATTTTAACGGCGTAAATTTTTTTATCGTGCGATTAACGGTCTTTTTGGCTTAGCAAACTTTGTAGTTTTTTTTCACATGCTTTTGCAACGGGATGCATGGCGCTGCGCTATGAAACCCATTCATTTCAATGGCTTGCGCCGCGCGAGGACGTTTTGTTGCTTCGGCGACCAAAGCGCGGATCTAGCTAGACCGGAAACAAAACAACAGGCACGCCGCACACACTCGTTTGGGCTTGCGAGCCGGCCAAATAGTAGGTTAACGTTACGTTTTGAGTGGATGACGAGCGCGAGACGCCGAAATGGATGCCAATAAGATTCTGAATGGAAAGTTTACTTTTAAAAAGTTGCCAAATGGCTCCATTGACGAGACCAAAGTGATCTGTGTGTTTTGTCGTTGTGAACTGAGCTATCATCATCGCAGCGCGTCCAGTCTGAAATACCACTTGATGATGGCCAAGCACACACACACACAGCTGATGCGAATTCTCCGCCCCCTCGTCAATATCAGGACCTCGTCAGTATTTCTTCCACCCTTTTATTGATGGACAGTGTTACATTGAGAGATTATTTGCTCCAAGTGAGAATGTTAGTGTGAAATTCAACACAGTATATGCCAATGTTGTTTTCAATAAAAAACATTTGCACAAAGCAAGCCGATCCACTTTTCCATGTTGATAAGAGCACTAAAATTAGAAAAAATAATGGGACAAAAAGAAATCAAGAGACATTTAGAATAGATAAAAATGTGCGATTAATTGCGATTAATCGCGAGTTAACTATGACATTAATGTGATTAATCTCGATTAAATATTTTAATCGTTTGACAGCACTAATATATATATATACAGGGGTTAAAGTGGGCCGGAACGGTCCGGAACTGTGTTCTGGCACCTCAGATAAATAAATAAATAAATAAATAGATTCATTAATCTCAACGAATCTCGCTGGTCCCGAGCTTGGCCGACCGACCGACCAACCTCCCTTCCTCCCGGCTGAACGCGAGCGTTTACAAATGCGTGAAATGCACTCACGGTGGTTGAGCGCGGTAAAGTTAGTTTTAGGTTCGATATTTCGCCTGACATTTGTTTTCCCTAGCCACTGTTCTATAGGGTCTTACAAATATATCAATGGCAGGATCAGTTTTAACATTATGTAACCATTGTACATCGACATGAAATATTTGTTCAAATCACCTACGTGCATTAATGCTGCATATTTATACCCGAGAATGCTTTGACGCGTTTGCACAGCGCATGATGAGGGAACGTCTGCCAATTCCACCAACTGCGTTAAAAGTAGCCTATAATTTGTTTTATTTAAAATTACTTTTCAAATTCCAAAGCTTGTAGAAGGTTCCTATTGGCAATACTGACCTGGTAGCCTTGAGTAAATTAACTTGTTTAAGAAAATGATTCATAAAACATTATAAATATCAGTTAAGCCTGTGTTTACTTTCTTCACTGACACAGACGAAAATGAAAAGACTATTAGTCAAAATTCAGCTTTAGGAGGGGAAGAAATAGGCCAGGATAAGTAGACTGAGAGAAAAAGAATGATGTAGATGAGGAGAGAGAAGGTATTGACAAAATAATCTAATGCCCACTCAATGACATGGTTTTAAAGCTATTTATTATCCATTTTTTGGGCCTTCAAAAGTCTTAAATTGCACATTTGTAGGTCCGAGAAATCAAAATTTTCTCGGGGGAGCATGTCCCCGAACCCCACTAAATACCTCACATTTTAATGCACATGTCTGTGTGTGGGGCTGGGGATGATAATTATACCAAAAAGTATTGCTATACCACGATACTCAAGATGTTGTCCCACGGTGAGCCATTTTCCCTGTTGCACCTACACAAAATTTGAGGGTTCCCCCACCTGCCAAATCCCACTTTAACCACTGTATATATATATATATATAATTTTGTGGTAAATAAAAGTGATGTATTTGCCTAACTATGGGACAGACTGTCTGGTAAAGGTGGGACAGCGAGTGTACATGCGATTATGTTTAGTTTACTGTAAACGTTACAACTGGGGAAACCAGACTGCAATTCCATCATCTACCACAAGGTGTCAGTCTCTCACATCCTTATGGAAGCAGTTTCCTGTGTTTTCTGTACCTTCCTCCAACTGTCAGTACGTTATCAATGTTCAGACTTCCGTAAAAGAAAACAACCGTCAAGATTGATTAGTGTGTTTTAAGTTCATGAGCCATATCAATGCAATACAACAACTTGGTTTGCATGAATGAACGCAGCCAGGAAAAATAACACATTTCTACAGTGTAAATAAACACTCCTCAGAATGTTTTGATTTCAGTTTGAATTACATAACATTTTTTTTGGTAAAGCCCACACAGGTTGTAAATATTATTCATACTATTACTCATACTTAGGGCTAGTCATTTGAGAAAACTCCTTACCGTAAGTGCTAAACGTCAGCGCATCTAATATTTCTTATAGAAGAGGTAATTAGACGCATAATCAACCAGAACCATATCTAGAGATCACAGAGAATGACTTATGGGTGGGCTTTTTTGACTTGTGCCTGTAAGCAACCACCCATAACACCCTATCAACAACTCATAACACCATGACAACCAGCAAAAACAGTCTACTGTCATTTTGACAATTTTTGAGCTCAGGTTCCCAAACTTGTCAGCCAAACCCTTTTGACTTAAATATTTACTTGAAGAACCGCTGAGATTTAACAACATATTCACGTTCATCTGATGTCAGTTAATGGTAATGAAAATGGCTCATATTCCTATTGGCAAGATGAGGTTCATTCTCATGTTACACATTTACATTTACGCATTTGGTAGACGCTTTTATCCTAAGCATTTCAAGGTACATATTTACATTCTTATCAGTCCTTGCTTTCCCTGGGAATCGAACCCATGACCTTGGCATTGCAAGCACCAACGCTCTACTGTTTGAGCTACAGGAAAGCTGTATGCAGCACGTTTGAGCTTCAGTAAGAAAAGGTTCGTTCTCGTGTTACGCATCACGTTTGAGCTTCAGTAAGAAAAGGTTCGTTCTCGTGTTACGCATCACGTTTGAGCTTTCGCAAGAGCCAATGAGGTTCATTCTCGTGTTACGCATCACGTTTGAGCTTTCGCAAGAACCAATGAGGTTCATTCTCGTGTTACGCATCACGTTTGAGCTTTCGCAAGAACAAATGAGGTTCATTCTCGTGTTACGCATCACGTTTGAGCTTTCGCAAGAGCCAATGAGGTTCATTCTCGTGTTACGCATCACGTTTGAGCTTTCGCAAGAACCAATGAGGTTCATTCTCGTGTTACGCATCACGTTTGAGCTTTCGCAAGAGCCAATGAGGTTCATTCTCGTGTTACGCAGCACGTTTGAGCTTTCGCAAGAACCAATGAGGTTCATTCTCGTGTTACGCATCACGTTTGAGCTTCAGCAAGAACCAATGAGGTTCATTCTCGTGTTACGCAGCACGTTTGAGCTTTCGCAAGAGCCAACGAGGTTCGTTCTCGTGTTACGCATCACGTTTGAGCTTCACAAGAACAAATGAGGTTCATTCTCGTGTTACGCATCACGTTTGAGCTTCTGCAAGAACCAATGAGGTTCATTCTCGTGTTACGCATCACGTTTGAGCTTCACAAGAACCAATGAGGTTCATTCTCGTGTTACGCAGCACGTTTGAGCTTCACAAGAACCAATGAGGTTCATTCTCGTGTTACGCATCACGTTTGAGCTTTCGCAAGAGCCAATGAGGTTCATTCTCGTGTTACGCAGCACGTTTGAGCTTTCGCAAGAACCAATGAGGTTCATTCTCGTGTTACGCAGCACGTTTGAGCTTCACAAGAACCAATGAGGTTCATTCTAGTGTTACGCATCACGTTTGAGCTTCTGCAAGAACCAATGAGGTTCATTCTCGTGTTACGCATCACGTTTGAGCTTCACAAGAACCAATGAGGTTCATTCTCGTGTTACGCATCACGTTTGAGCTTCACAAGAACCAATGAGGTTCATTCTCGTGTTACGCATCACGTTTGAGCTTTCGCAAGAGCCAATGAGGTTAATTCTCGTGTTACGCAGCACGTTTGAGCTTTCGCAAGAACCAATGAGGTTCATTCTCGTGTTACGCATCACGTTTGAGCTTCACAAGAACCAATGAGGTTCATTCTCGTGTTACGCAGCACGTTTGAGCTTTCGCAAGAACCAATGAGGTTCATTCTCGTGTTACGCATCACGTTTGAGCTTTCGCAAGAACCAATGAGGTTCATTCTCGTGTTACGCATCACGTTTGAGCTTCACAAGAACCAATGAGGTTCATTCTCGTGTTACGCATCACGGTTGAGCTTCACAAGAACCAATGAGGTTCATTCTCGTGTTACGCAGCACGTTTGAGCTTTCGCAAGAACCAATGAGGTTCATTCTCGTGTTACGCATCACGTTTGAGCTTTCGCAAGAACCAATGAGGTTCATTCTCGTGTTACGCATCACGTTTGAGCTTCACAAGAACCAATGAGGTTCATTCTCGTGTTATGCATCACGTTTGAGCTTTCGCAAGAGCCAATGAGGTTAATTCTCGTGTTACGCAGCACGTTTGAGCTTCAGCAAGAGCCAATGAGGTTCATTCTCGTG
This sequence comes from Rhinichthys klamathensis goyatoka, assembly GCF_029890125.1. Lineage (NCBI taxonomy): Eukaryota > Metazoa > Chordata > Actinopteri > Cypriniformes > Leuciscidae > Rhinichthys > Rhinichthys klamathensis. The sequence goes on along the minus strand of NW_026606765.1, from coordinate 763,797 downwards.
TTACGCATCACGTTTGAGCTTCACAAAAAACAATGAGGTTCATTCTCGTGTTACGCATCACGTTTGAGCTTCACAAGAACCAATGAGGTTCATTCTCGTGTTACGCATCACGTTTGAGCTTCACAAAAAACAATGAGGTTCATTCTCGTGTTACGCATCACGTTTGAGCTTTCGCAAGAGCCAATGAGGTTCATTCTCGTGTTACGCATCACGTTTGAGCTTCACAAGAGCCAATGAGGTTCATTCTCGTGTTACGCATCACGTTTGAGCTTCACAAGAACCAATGAGGTTCATTCTCGTGTTACGCATCACGTTTGAGCTTTCGCAAGAGCCAATGAGGTTAATTCTCGTGTTACGCATCACGTTTGAGCTTCACAAGAACCAATGAGGTTCATTCTCGTGTTACGCATCACGTTTGAGCTTTCGCAAGAACCAATGAGGTTCATTCTCGTGTTACGCATCACGTTTGAGCTTCACAAGAACCAATGAGGTTCATTCTCGTGTTACGCATCACGTTTGAGCTTTCGCAAGAACCAATGAGGTTCATTCTCGTGTTACGCATCACGTTTGCGCTTCACAAAAACCAATGAGGTTCATTCTCGTGTTACGCATCACGTTTGAGCTTTCGTAAGAGCCAATGAGGTTCATTCTCGTGTTACGCATCACGTTTGAGCTTCACAAGAACCAATGAGGTTCATTCTCGTGTTACGCATCACGTTTGAGCTTTCGCAAGAACCAATGAGGTTCATTCTCGTGTTACGCATCACGTTTGAGCTTCCGCAAGAACCAATGAGGTTCATTCTCGTGTTACGCATCACGTTTGAGCTTTCGCAAGAGCCAATGAGGTTCATTCTCGTGTTACGCAGCACGTTTGAGCTTCACAAGAACCAATGAGGTTCATTCTCGTGTTACGCATCACGTTTCAGCTTCACAAGAACCAATGAGGTTCATTCTAATGTTACGCATCACGTTTGAGTTTCCGCAAGAACCAATGAGGTTCATTCTCGTGTTACGCAGCACTTTGAGCTTTCGCAAGAGCCAATGAGGTTCATTCTCGTGTTACGCAGCACGTTTGAGCTTCAGCAAGAACCAATGAGGTTCATTCTCGTGTTACGCATCACATTTGAGCTTCCGCAAGAACCAATGAGGTTCATTCTCGTGTTACGCAGCATGTTTGAGCTTCAGCAAGAGCCAATGAGGTTCATTCTCGTGTTACGCATCACGTTTGAGCTTCAGCAAGAGCCAATGAGGTTCATTCTCGTGTGTTACGCATCACGTTTGAGCTTCTGCAAGAGCCAATGAGTTTCATTCTTGTGTTACGCATCACGTTTGAGCTTTTATAATTTCTTTACGAAGAGACAAAGACAAGAGGTAGTTGCATGGACTGTCAATGGAGGGCCAGACATCTCTCTGTTTTAAAGATGAACAAAAGTCTTACGGGTTTGTAACGATGGGTTACTAATTGATGACAATTTTTTTCATTTTTGTGTGATCTAACCCTTTAAGAAAACTTGTTTCCATTGTGGTCTTTAATATAGCAAAAACCACACTCCTAGCAATGGATTTAATGGCATGCTTTTGGAGCACAAATACAACTTTACAATCAATTACCACAACATGAAAAATAATTTGCCAGGTAAATACATCAAAATCACAATACAAATTAATTAAGACATCCTTTATTTTTTTCTATAAAACTTAACCAACAATATTTGTTAAACACTTAATATCCAAAGGTAACTTATTCCGCTCCTGTACTGTGTATTCAAACGACCTCTGCCCATAAATGGTCTTGCAACAACACAGATTAAGATGCACACGACTTTGTCTGCTATTGTAACAATGTTTTACATTAACCCTTGAGAAATATGCATTAAAATAAACCAGGGCTCTATTGGTAATAATTATATGTAGTATTTTTAGCTTCAGGTAAGCTACTCTTCTTTCAATTGGCAACCAGCCAAGCTGTCGAAAAGGGTTATCATCCACATTAGTAAAACAGTTAATTCCTACTACTAATCTAATCAATTTATTTAGAGATTTTTGCAACTTTCCCATTCTCATACTAGATAAATTAGACATCCAAGAATTACAGGCATACTCAAAATGGCATTGCACTAAGCCTGAATCAAGCAATTTTTAAATACTCTTTATCCAAAAAACTAACATATCTGGCTAGAAATTCAATCTTGGGATTTACCTGCCTAAATCTTTCAAGGCCATGCTTGCACACTTAAATTGTCAAAAACACAACCTAGATAATTAAATGAAGTTCTATTTTATATTACACAGTCGCCGACTTGACTACCAACTCAGCAACTTTATATGATTTGAATTTAAAAAAGAGTATTCTGTTTTACTCAGAATCAGATGTATAGTAATAGAAGTTTGTTTTCAGACAGCCAATCTCCTCACCTAATTGTTTTCTGTGTTCTACTAGTCCCCTTATCTGAAACCAATCATCAGCATATACAAATAAATTACAATCACAAACAGCTTGCATATGATTTATATATAAAAAACAAAAGAGGGCCAAGTACACGACCCTGAGGGACTCATTATTTACAAGCTTCCCCTCAGAAAGGATCCCTCCAACTTCTACCCTCTGATCTCTCCCTGTTAGATAAGAAACCAACTATGCAATCAGTGTACTCGAGAAACACTTCAAGTCCCCCTGTGGTGAAAATCAAGTTTTTAATTGTGTTTATATGTCTAAGTGGTGTTTTTAATGTGCTTTAAGACAAACTATTTGCAAATTCACAAGTCAACACCATTGCTGAGTATTTTCTCCTTAACTTGGAACATGGTTTGTGTAACATTAGCAACTCACTATTAGCTATTTGATAACATAGTTAAGCAAAAGGCTAATCATATTAATTACCGTTATGTGTCCGACACTGTAAAGATCGATATCATTGTGCAGCGTTTACCTCATTAAGTTGACCGAGTGAATCTCTGAGCTGACATGAGTGAGTGGAGGCGGGGCTAATTAGCTTATTCATGGTTCCAGGTATACTAAATGAAGCAAGGGTGTAGAGTTTAAGCTATTTCACTGGGAAAAAACGGTTAAATATGTCATTTTGGTGATCAAAGATGAGTTTTAAGGGATACAATTATTGACTACAGAGGGACTTTAACACTTAATTTATCTAACAGTATTGAGTTGGTTCACTATATCAAAAGCTTTTTGTAGGTTCAAAAGAACCATACCACACAAATTACTTCCATCAATCTGTTTCCTTATGGAAGTATAAGTGTCTGTTGAATAAGACCTCCTAAAACCTGATTGAAAATCATCAATTAATCTACAGGTGAAACTCGAAAAATTAGAATATCATGCAAAAGTTCATTTATTTCAGTAATTCAACTTAAAAGGTGAAACTGATATATTATATAGATTCATTACATGCAAAGTGAGATATTTCAAGCCTTTATTTGTTATAATTTTGATGATTATGGCTTACAGCTGTAAGCAATATTAAAATGGACAAATAAACAAATAAAATTGCCTTTATTTGTCATAATTTTGAGCCATAATCATCAAAATTATAACAAATAAAGCCTTGAAATATCTCACTTTGCATGTAATGAATCTATGTAATATATTAGTTTCACCTTTTAAGTTGAATTACTGAAATAAATGAACTTTTGCACGATATTCAAATTTTTTGAGTTTCACCTGTATACATATTCATACATCTGTTTATGCACAACCTTTTCTATTACTTTTTAATGCCACTCTAAGAATGAAAATATTTTGATTGTTTATTTTCATTGTAAACCTTTCTTTAGATAGTGTAAATACTGTATGTAGTGTAACATTTCTGCAAACTTGCTCAGTTGTAATGTTTTATCTTGTTTAATTTCTCCATCGCTACTTTCGGTGCTGCCAATCTGTGAAAACATCCCTGGCATCCCTCAAAAGTGCCAAAATGTTCAGATACTCTCACTTTGTTTGCGTTTCTATCTTTCCTAAAACTTCAGTTTATCTTTTGTATAGACCATACAGTTTCCCAAGGTGCCGCAGTAGCGTCATGCGTTTAAACGTGGACGGGCTTGACCGTTTCCTTTGTCATTACGTGTTTTTTTTTCTCACACTCTTGTGTTATTTTTTGTTCTCTCTCTTTCTGTCTGTGTCTCCTTCTTTTTTATCACGAATCCCCCCCTCGACCCGCAGTGATTTTATCTATGGGCGTCCAAGGCCGAAGCAGAAAGAGCGAGAGGACGGGGCCCCCAGAGTTCCTGGAATCCGTGTCAAACTTCTCCATCCCTCCTCTCCTCCCTTTTTCTCTGGCCGCTGCGGTCGCTACTGTTTAGTCTGCGCAGGGCTGTTCTCAGCCCGTAGATCAAAACATGGCCACGTTTCCTAACTGCGAACGGGGCCCTCCATTGTTTTTGTCTGGGTGTGTGACCCTGGGTTTTTCTAACCTAAAGTATTTTTCTTTTGCTGATTTCGGTGGCTGTTCTGAAGGTCTCGCAGTGTCTGTTTTGTTTTCTGGCCCGGGCATTTAATCTTGTTTATACTACAGATGTACAAACAACATATTTTTAATATGTACCCCAAGATGACTTGACTTAAGACAAAACAAGCATTAAAATAAGGAAACCAGGAAAACCTGTATAAATTCATTTAAATTTTAAAAGTGTGATTTCTATGTAAATTAAATTTAATCTTAAAAAGGCATGGGGATTTTTATAATGGGTAGTTGGAGTCAAAACGCCTAGGAACCACTATTCTAGGGGGTCTTCTGAATATTTAAGAGAAAATTTAGAAAAATATTTTAAGAAATACGAGTTTTACATTTACCTATTCATTTTACTTTGTAAGGACTGAAATCAGTTGCTCGTTCATGATTTTATTCAATTGACATCCCTAGTTTTCAACAGTATGAAGTCAAAAGAACTGTGCATATAAAGTTGTAAAAAAAAAAAATCTTGTATAGAATTGTAGAATATTTTATTTATTTATTACTGGTGTTAATTTTTCCAAAATCATGTGTGTTGAATCTCTCTACAGCACTTCTCCCTGCCACTGTCACCTGTGTAAATGTTCTTATAATTCTCTTTAAATCTCCTTTGTGATATTTTTTTTTACGCAAAACACTCAATTCTATTTGAATCTTATTTGAAATTGAAAGATTTCACATAAGGAAAGATTTCTCTTCATTTTTATAACTTTAACTGTACTCTGAAAGATAACTTGCATAGTTATCTAACTAAATATTTTCCAGATAATATTTTAATAATTATTTTGGTTTTAGTACAATGACAATATATAAGCTACTTATTTAATTTAGTTAACAACATGTCTTTATAATTTCAAGCTTGCTCAATTTATGCATGTATTTCCTTTATTTTGTGAATAAGGTTAGTCGCTAGATAGAGGGTCATCGTATATGGAAGTTCTCGGCAACAAAGCGTGACCATGTGTCTAATTACTAAGAAGCCATGGGGGGAAAATTTTTTAATGACAACTGAACTGTTTGATGGCAACTGAAGAATGAGCACATTTGTGTTGTGGTTTTAACAGGCCGCTAAAAAAGAATCAGCCACGGCTAAAGTATTGACTCTACATTAAAAGAAAACTGAATTATTTGCAATATATATTGTGTTTAAAAAAAAAAGTCTGAAAAAACCCCCAACTAATTTGGAACGGCCCTCAATTGAGAAGAATGCTTTTTGCCTGCAGAGTATGTGGTTACAACATGGGCTATGTGCAAACCAGCAAAACCCCTTGAATTCATTTCTAATTCTCACTCTGTTCTGCTTCTCCCAGGTACACACTGGATGAGTTCGGAACGGCGCGGCGTTCAGCCGTGGTCCGAGGCTTTATTGACGCCCTGACCCGCGGAGGCCCGGGCGGGACCCCGAGACCCATAGAGATGCACTCTCACGATCCGATGAGGTAGGGTCCACGACAAGTGCACTCATTGTGATCATTCCATTCGAAAGCTTGCAGAAACAAAATGGATGACATTTTCTCTTCAGCGCGCTAAAAATAATTACTTCAAACCGGCTATAATTGGGGGTCATTTCGAGGGTCACACCATTGTTAGCCACTAAAAGCCTCTCCATCGCTGATTAACGTCCTCACATGTAGAGCTGCCATGCTCCTTTGCGCTGCGTATCCTGAAGCTGCAAATCCAATTCAGCGTCTAAGCACATTAAACCCAACCTGATTCTTTCAGGGAAGTGCTTCCTCTTTCATAGAATTACTTAGCGCAGGTTCAGAGAAAGGTCGGGCCGTTGAGATCTATGGATCGTCGCACGTGCTCCAGGCCGGCACCCCATCGAGCTTTCGAACGCCCTCCTCCCCCCTCCCGTCAGGAACCCGAGGAGAGAACATGAGGTTCTTGGCAGAACGTCGATAAAAGTGGGAAGCGGTGGTTCTCAGAACAGCACTTCCCCTGCTGTCCGGTGTTAAAGGATATGGAGCCGATGTAATGATAGCTGACTGTGTGATGGCCTCAAATCTCAGGAAATCTATAACTCAACTACAAATCTAGAAGAAACACTTTAAGCAATTAATCATCTAGTCATCCAGTTCCGACCTGTGCAAGCTGGTTTCGTTTGCTAAGGCCATCATCACTATTGCAATTGGTCATAGTTAGGGTTAGAGATTTGAACAAACCCCTAAACTGAGGTATTAAAGGAAGTTCACCCTCATTTCACTCTAAACCTGTAAGAGGCTGATCACATAGAAAGTGTTTTTGCATTCCACTGTGCTGCTTTTCCATTGTTTTTCTATGTAAACATGCGCTAGATGGATGTTACAGTTAAAAGAAGTCAAACTGATGTCTGAGCTGACTTTATCATGTCACTCACTTTGCACTATAAAAAAAAAAAACACTCCTGGAGAGTCCAGGCTATTAGATTAAAGTTAGAATGACCCTGAAATTCAAGATATGGAGGCAAAACACACCCCTGTATGAATTTGTGTCCTATATTTCTAAATGATGTAGTTAAAGGGATAGTTCACTTTGAAATACATTTTTGATATGTTTTAGCTTACCTCAAGGGCATCCAAGATGTAGGTGTCTTTGTTTCCGCAGTATTTTCAATTTTGTTATTTTTAGGTCAAACCGTTCTTGTCTGTCATATAATGCAGGTCTATGGGGTCCACCTCAAAGAGCATGCACAGAGAAGTCCAAATTAAACATGATTTAATGACTCGTAAATGTAAGTACACATTGATGGCCTAAGACACGAAACGAGCGGTTTGTGTGAGAAAACGAACAGTATTTATATAGTTTTTACCTCTTGTAACCACAGCCACGTCCAAATGATCTGAGGGCGCCGGCGCGGGCGCTTCGGTCTGCGCAAGCGCCGGAAAGCGCTGGACGTGATCTCTCGCGCGTTTGGGGAAAAAAATTCTACTTTGTCTGTTGATATACAGGAAATCGCAGTGGAAGACGATTTCGATATCTAAATATGTTTAGATCTTCACAGTGAAAGGTAACACTTCCGAAATCTCTGTGTAAACAATGAGTGACGTACACGTGCGAGAGATCACTTCCGGCGCTTGCTGGCGCTTGCGCAGACAGAGGCGCCCGCGCCATCAGAGTACTTGGACGTGACTGTGATTACAAGAGGTAAAAACGATATAAATACTGGCCATCAATTTACATTTACGAGTCATTAAATCATGATTAATTTGGACTTCTCTGTGCATGCTCTTTGAGGTGGTGACCATAGTAGGGCTGTGTTGAAAAAATCGATTCACCAATTCTGAATCGATTTTCATATTAATTTCTAAAGATCGATCCGTAACTCAGAGGATCGATTTAATAATAGGCTTACATTTTCCCCGTGAACTTTAACTTGCCGCGACTGGAGATCCCTGTATGCGCATTGAAAGGCTTTCACTCAGCGCGCACACTGTTACAACAACAGGCTTTGAGTGAGTCATTCGTTCATTCAACGAACACGTTCAAAAAAGCTGATTCATTAAAAGAGATGTAATGAAACAAGGTGTTAATTATTTTTAACTTTGAGTTCCACTTTTCAAGGCTCAGCTGAGCAGCAATGCGTCGCATGGGCAACGCTGAAGCTGATGCTTCACTTATTAGAGACCAATATGGCATTGATTCAATGCGTGACTCGCTGATTTTATTTCCCCGCGGCTTCCTCGCGCTGTGGAATGCTGACCAGCGCTGCTGCTGACGCGCATTTATAGCAAATACCCGTGACGTGAACGTTAAAAGGATGATACGACAAATATTTCGCTTTCCTTTGACACGGCAACCTTTTTCACGAATACATATGACTTCAAAGACAGCCGCAGGTAATCGCACGCGCTCTGCCGATCTCTCTCATTCACTGTCTGTGCGAAGCCTCTGTAGGCTACACATCACCACGATAAACAGTCTTGTTTGTTATCATTATGAACTTGTTTAACATTCAATACACATGCATGAAGTTCAAAACAAGCAGTTAAATGTCTATAATAGCCTAATAGTATCAATATGTTGCATAACTACAGTCCTGTAATTCAGGTAACAGCTGGAAAAAACAAAAAAACTCATTTCTAAATCTCGAAAATCGGATCAGATCGGATCGAATCAAATCGAATAATGATAATCGATTCAAGATCTTGAGAATCGGAATCGAATCGATTCTTGAAATTTGAATCGAAACCCAGCTCTAGACCATAGACCTGCATTATATGACTGACAGACAAGAACGGTTTGACCTAAAAATATCAAAATTGAAAATACTGTGGACACAAAGACACCTACATCTTGGATGCCCTTGAGGTAAGCTAAAACATACCAAAAATTAATTTTAAAGTGAACTATCCCTTTAAGGAATATGACTTGAGCAAGAATACTGTTTTTCCCCGAATATGAGCACGATTGCAAATGTGATATTGATTTTACACAACAGTTCAATAAACAAGACTTTACTAATGAGTTACATTTTAGGCATATTTTAGGTCTGTTTTTACTCCGTTTCACCGGCTAAAATATTTTTGAAAGAGCGCTACAGAACCATTGTGCGTCTCAGAGCAGTTGTGTTTCACTCCTGAATAAATCAGCATTTTTGAACGAATCAATAATTCAATGTGAAAGACAGCCACTTGCTTCGTTCCTGAATGAATCACCGTTCAGGGTTATGGTAATATTGTGTTGATCCATTGATTTTTATCTCTGTTTGTGCTTATGCATGTCTGTTTGAACATACAATCATCCAAACAGGTATGTTGGGGACATGTTGGCCTGGCTTCACCAAGCCACAGCCTCAGAGAAGGAGCACCTGGAGGCCTTGCTCAAGCAAGTTACCGTGCAAGGTACATGTTGTTCCATTCACACAAATGCTGTGTCGCCACTGCAAGTGAGATTTGCTCGTGTTTATGCCATTTCTGTTGAAGATCAAGTGGGATAGGTTCAGCCTTTCTACAGCTGCTGAAGTTTTGCCTCAAGCTGCTTTGTCCTTTGTTAAGCTGCGGTCACATCAGAAAAAATTGCTGCAAAAGCTCTATCGTCAATACACTGTAAAAAAAAAAAAATACAATAATTTTGAATTTAAACAGATTATTGGAGTTTTACAAGGAAATCTTATTTCAGTCTTTCTACTTTACAATTTCACTTTTAATTAAATGTTACTTGCCGTTTCTTTGTAATAATTTGTTTCAATAGACAAATCCAGTAATTCCAATAGGAATCGGTGCTATCGGGAATTTCGCTTGCGATGCAAATTCGCCGCACTGAGCAACAGAAAATGGGCTTTCGCATCAATTTCATAGTTCCTATAACTATTGGGGGAAGAACCTGCTTTTTGGCGTGTTCGCACCGCAGGAACTGGGAATGACTTTAGTTATAAACATCATTTACTCACCCTCAAGTCCTTCAAAACCTGTATGAGTCTCTTTCTTTTGTTGACGATATTTTGAAGAATGTTGGTAACCAGAGAGTTGACGGTAGCCATTGATTTCCATAGTATTTATTTTTTCCTACAATGGAAATCAGTGGCTACCGTCAACTCTCTGGGTACCAACTTTCTTCAAAATATCTTTGTTTGTGTTCAACAGAAGAAAGAAATTCGTATTCGTAGGTTTGGAACAACTTGAGGGTGAGTAAGTAATAACACAATTTCCATTTTTGGGTGAACTATCCCTTTAAAGTCTGATGTTAAAGTTTGTTTTTACGTTTATGCTCATTGGAAGCAGGACTTGCCGACATCTTGGAAATGACGTCAAATGACGCGTCTCGCGGAGGTTTGGCGTTTATCGATGTACTTCGAGTTCACAGGTCGAATGTTCGACCTTGATCGGCAGTCCAGACGTTATTTCCAAGAATGAGGTGGTAAAAATCCAAATTCTGAGTTGTCTGGAACGCAGCATTGCTCCACGAACATGGAAAACCGCCAAAGACATAAACATACAGAAAGCTAATGTTAATGGCATTTATCTGTCACTCTGCCTGTGGCCTTGTGTTCTTTTCCCTGTGTCGATGCTTGTTGTCATAGGAGATTTTGTCCTTCCTTTTTGCTCTTTCAATCACATAATCTGTACGTCTACATTCCAATCTCTGTTATCACGAAACCCATGACACAACAACAAAAACACAGCTCCGGTCACACCATCCTCCAGCTGTCGAACGCTGCGCTTTAATGACATCACTGTCGGCCGGCTTGCGTCACTTCAGAGTTCCTACTGGCGTTGTAAATGCAACCAGGAAAATGACCTTAGGTGTAATTTAGTCCTCGAGGGACCGTCCTGGTGGCTATTTCCTCTAACCGAGTTCCTATAACTACCCAGTTTGAAAACCCCTAACAATACTTTGAAAGTGACTTCTGTTGACAATGGACAATTTTTGGGTAATATGACTTCACTTTGGCCACGTACACACTGTAAAGTTTCGGGAGACAACCACATTTAAATACGGGAGTGAATCCCCTAAAGTACATTCCATGTGGGTACGGGACAAAACTCAAAATTGCGATGATTGATGCCATGGCAACCGTAGCAATGTTCTTGTCTCACGTGTTTGGTATCCACTACTTTTGACAAAATTAATATTTCAGTGACCAAAGGCTAGTAGGCAGATGCGGGTCACAATGTTTAGGAATTGTTTTCCATATAAAGCATTTTGATTTATCTAGTTTTTTGGGGGCTTTTTTCTTGTTTTTATTTTCTAGGAAGATCTGGCAATACGATGGAGTCAAGACTCGTAACTCTTTCTCTTGTGGTTTTCTTGCACCACACACACACACACAGAAGAGAGACACATCCCTTATGCGTGTTTAAATACGTCATTAACATCTAGTTGTTCAGTTCGGTTCTGTACACACTGTATAGAGTTTTTGTAAATGCGGTTGTCGCTACCTGCAATTGTCTGGAGTTATTTCGGTTGTCACTCCCGTACATTACTGAACCGTGTGTGTACAGAACAGGATTAAGTTCTACAAGGTGAACTGACAACTGAATTAAACTACAGTGTGAACATTAAGCCATTAAGACTTCAAACATTTTAGAGCTTCTCCTCGCTCTGTGAAAGTAGTCGAGTTGTAGATCAATTGTTGTGCTGTGTCCATGCAGGGGTTGAAGAAAACATGCAGGAAGTAGTTGGCCACATCACTGAAGGAGTGTGCAGACCACTCAAGGTGAGATGAAAACAGTGTCATTGGAACTAATAATTAGGATTAGTTTTTAGTAGTTGAGCTGTGGTGCTTAAATGGACAACTGAGGTTCAAGTCCTGCTTGCAACATTTCTTAATCCCATAAACCCCTCAACTTCCCAGCATTTCTATATGATTTTTTAAATTAACCTTAGTATTTTCTTGTTGTATCATATTCGAGTGATTCATATTTTAGCAAACCTGTACTGACTTGCGCAACACCCGACACTAGAATTGTTGATTTGTGTTTGTTTTTTTATTTTCTCCACTAGGTGCGTATCGAGCAGGTCATCATTGCAGAGCCAGGTGCAGTTCTTCTGTATAAACTCTCCAACCTGCTCAAGTTCTACCATCACACCATCAGGTACACACACACACACACACACCTCTGTGAATGGCTTTATTGTCTTGACTTCAGACTACGGTTCATGAAAGGACAAATCCTCCTCCTTATTTTACTGAAGAGCTTGACATGGATCCAAAACATAAATCCAATTTTTGGCATAGCCTTTTAAATTGCAGTTTTTCTGAATGCGTGTGCCTCTCTCTCAGTGGCATCATGGGTACCAGCGTTTCCTCTCTTTTGATGAACATCGATGAGATGCACATGCTCAGTAAGAAGATGTTCTTCAACAGTCTCAGTCTCCATGCCAGTCGCCTCATGGATAAAGTAAGTACTTCTCCGGGTTTTTTTTTTTTTTTTTCTTGTCAATAGGGTTTGGGTACTGAACTTGGTACTTTCAATGGCACCGACCGAATAACGTCGGTACTACCGAGTACAGATTCACATTAAGTCAATCTGTGCCAAATTTCGGTACCTGAGAACGCATCTGGGCGCGAGAGTAAGACTATTTAAATACGAATCCTGCATGTTCTACGTGTCTCTGTGTGAATGAGTGGCACGGACGCGCGGTTTAATTTACCTCACACACACACTGAAATAAAATAAAATGTAAATATTAGATGGAAAAACTTAAACTTAAATATTTAAATGAAAATTAAACATTTTGCTTTTGCAGCTAACTGAAATTAGTTTGTTGTAGTATTAAATCATTAATACTGAAACCAATATTGAAATATTTACAAGAAAACTAATAAAAATGACAAAAGCACATAACAAAATTTCTTAAACTTAACCTGAAATGAACAAATAAAAGCTAATTCAAAGTATTGATAAATCCTATAATAGTATATAAATGATACTAAAATAACACTTACTGTACACATTCCAAATTCATCTGAAAAGATATGAAAATTTTGCAACCATTTACGCACCCTCATGCTAGTAAACCTGTAAATAACACCTTAATGGCCAATAAAAACACTTCCAACAACTGCCTGAAAACAACCCAGAACACCCCGTTGCATTGTGGCGCTCTAACACAACATCCTATCCATTGATAGTGATTGACACAACAAATGTGCCTTAAGATCATTCATCAGTTGGATGGTGTTTTTGCTAGGCTGAAAAACAGCATTCTCGCACCAAGGATTTTAAATTAGCCCCAAAATATCCTTGAACACGAACAGGCTACTTTGGAAAAAAAAACACAACAACACTTCATTGATAAGTGGATCAATAGCAAGAGCAAGATGGCCTCCTCTCCACATTTCTGAGAGAGTTATGGCCTCAGCAGCCCGCTAATCTAATCACCTCAGGCTTAGGACGTTACGCATCGCTCCCGGACGTCGCTCGGTGCCAGGAACACCGGCCAGAGCTAATAAGCTATATTAGAGGCAGCAGAGCCCTAGGTAGTGTTCGCGTAGCAGGGTGTTTATTAGCCAGCCTTCAGAGGTGTCAGTCTCGCTGTCAGACATGCCTGGCTTGAGTTTGAGGGTATTGGACATGAGTTAGAGCGGTAAATACTGCTATTAAAACTCTGAATGTTTTGTCTGTGGGTCAATGACATGATGCACATCTTTTTGTTTCTGAACCTATGAATTTATTTAAGAAGATATTAAAAATGCACTTCATACACAGTGGTTTTCTGTTTTGTTTTTTTTTCATTTAAAATTCATTGTGATATTTTTGTGGGCTTAAAGTCAAAATGTGGTGTGAGGGAAATATTATAACTTGATGGGTGCACCATGTGTCATTTTTAAAGTCATTGAATTAAAACTTGTGTTGGAAAAAGTATAAAACACATGAAACCTACAATATATTACTTGTGTTTTAAACAAGACTTTTAAATGTTTCCTCAGGTAGAGCTTCCTCCTCCTGATCTGGGTCCCACTGCCTCCCTCACTCAGACTCTGTCGCTCCTCAGAGAGGTGTTGGCCTCCCATGATTCATCAGTTCTGCCTCTTGATGCCCGACAGGCTGACTTTGCACAGGTGACTTTTTATTTCTTGTTTTGTGGAGGAATCCAGTGTGTTTCCACCTTTTAGTGACCGGAATGTGGTTGTCAGAAATAAATACTCCCCGTTTTGTTTTTTTGTGTTTTGTTAACTTGTATTTATGTATTATACAACATTTATCAAGTGGTTTTGTTGAAGTGAAACATTTTGTAAAGCTTATATATTTTTTATTATCGTTTCATTCAAGAAATTAATAAGTTGTCTTATTATATTTGTGTTTATGCATTGCAGTAATATTATACACTGTTTTCCAAATATGCATGGAGTGCTGTACATATGTTTAAGTGTTGAGGGTACCGCATTACAATTAACATGTTACGTAATCAATTACTTTGTTATTCGATTACGTTATCAGATTACTTTATGTAATTAGATTGCTTTATTTAATTAGATTACTTTACATTATCAGATTACTTTACGTTATCAGATTACTTTACGTTATTAGATTACTTTACGTTATCAGATTACTATATGTAATTAGATTACTTTACGTTATCAGATTACTTTATGTAATTAGATTACTTTATTTAATTAGATTACTTTACGTAATCAGATTACTTTACGTTATCAGATTACTTTATGTAATCAGATTACTTTATGTAATTAGATTACTTTAAGTTATCAGATTACTTTACGTTATTAGATTACTTTACGTTGTCAGATTACTTTACGTTATCAGATTACTTTACGTTATCAGATTACTTTACACCGCCGATTACTTTACATTATCAGATTATTTTACGTTATCAGATTACTTTACGTTATTTTATTACGTTATTAGATTATGTTATTAGATTACGTTATCAGATTATTTTACGTTATCAGATTACGTTATTAGATTACGTTATGAGATTATTTTACGCTATTAGATTACGTTATTAGATTACGTTATCATATTACTTTACGTTATTAGATTACGTTATCAGATTACTTTACGTTATCATTTTACTTTACGTTATTAGATTACGTAATCAGATTACTTTACGTTATCAGATTACTTTACAGATTACTTTACTTAATCAGATTACTTTCTTTCACACATTTATTTTATGTATTTAATCTCACTTTATTAACCAATGCCTTAGCTGTTGACCTTCCACGATCCAATTCAAACCACACTAATGGGCAAAAACGACTTTAAACCTCAGTTTACATTTCCTTCAGCCTGAGTCTTATTCAGTTCACTTTTGGTGTGAAAGGGCCCTTTACATTTGCCAAAATAGAACTTTTGTTTTTTTGTTATTTTAAAACCTTTTCATTACAAAAAAAGTAGTCCAAAAGTAACGTAATGCATTACTTTCCATAAAAAGTAACTAAGAAATGCACTTAGTTGCTTTTTTAGGGAGTAACGCAATATTGTTACACATTACTTTTAACAGTAACTTTCCCCAACACTGGTGGTTATGTTTATGTCCAACAGAGTTTGTCTTCTCTTTTCACGCTGGTGTTCAGGTGTTGTCCTGCATCCTTGACCCGTTGCTGCAGCTCTGCACGGTATCAGCCAGTAACCTGGGCACAGCGGATATGGCCACCTACATGGTCAACTCCCTCTACATAATGAAGACCACACTGGCGCTCTTCGAGTTCACCGATAAACGCTTGGAAATGCTGGAATTTCAGGTGTTACACATGGACTTTTTGAAAAATTTGAAATTATCAGACAATTTAAAATGATAAATGGGTCAAACTGAGTTCTAAATGAAAGCGAATATTAAGTTATTTTTATTGGTCACGTACTGTAGATTGAGGCTCACTTGGACACTCTGATCAACGAGCAGGCGACGTTCGTGCTGACCAGAGCCGCACTGAGTCACATCTACAGCTGTGTCCAGCAGCACAGCGCAGAACAGGTGAGAGCTCGTGTGAAAACCGCTCAGGATTTGACTCTTCCTCTTGGATCACACCTTGAACCGTGCAGAAATCCCAAAACTCTCCCCCTCTCCGTTTTGCTCAGTCGCCGGCTCTGCAACTGCAGAAGTCTCCCAGCGTTACAGGAATTATATGAATAGTACACAGCTTCACAAGACCCAGAAATAAAGCTTTTAAGGAAATTATCCTCACAAAGCAGCTCATTGGCGATTATTATCAGTTATTTAGTGCTGCTTTTAATGCAGCCTGAACATTTTGAGTGTTTCTTGCTTCTCATCAAGGGTAAATGAGTGTATAAAAAGGAAAGTTTCAGTTCTAAAATCTGATGGAATATTCAACGCAGGTTAACCTGATAAGCAGAATGTGTTTCTTAAAGCTTTTTTAGTTTTTTTTTAGTTTTCTGAAACACACCACACTGGATATTACCTGCCAATCATATTCTCTTAATGCTTTATAATGCTTTAACATCCTCTGAAAAACTCCTGAGAACTACCTATGATAATATTTTAATTTGGCAGTCAACCAATCATGGATTCAAATATTACGGTCTATGCAAATTGTCACATTTGCATAGACCGTAATATTTGAATCCATGATTGGTTGACTGCCCAATTAAAATATTATACAGAATGATAAAATAACATTATTAACCGGTTAAAGTTAATATTCAATAAGTGTTTCTGTTCAGAACTCTTAAAATTGTAAAAAAAAAAATCTGTTTATGTTCCTGTTAAAAAAATGTCTCCGTTCCTAATACCGTTTCAAAGCCCTGATATTCTGGCAGTTATTTATTTTAAAGGGATACTCCACCAGTTTTTCTTATTAAACTATGTTATTCCCTTAACTAAGACGAGTTGATACATACCTCTCTCGTCTCAGTGCGTGCACTATATCGCTCTGTATTGCCGCAAAACTATGTTAGCACTTAGCTTAGCCCATGCATTAAATATGGGCCAAGCAGAGAAGCGACCAAACACTTCCACGTTTTCCCTATGTAAACACAGTTACTCGAGTAGTGTAACTTGACCTGGGCTGGTGACACAAAATAAACCGTTGCGCTTTTCTAAGCGTTTAAAATTGATGACTATATTGTATGGCGGAATACCATAACAAGTGTCTTTGAGCACTTCGACTTGGCGCAATAATATCTTCACTCGTGAAAAGTCCCGGCTCCCGCTTCCTCTCCCCCTCCCTCTGACATTTCCGTCAATACAACCAATGTGACTTTTACCACCTGTGCTGTGCTATTAGCAAACTGCAGATCATTTGCAATGGCGGACTTTGTAGATGATTATGACTTCTTTGTAGAAGACCCAGAGCCATATCAGTTTGAACCCGAGTACACGGAGGAGGAATTAGCTCTTATGGACCGTGAGAGGCAAGAAAGATATGATCCAGAACAGACCGGAGCTGGCGAAAGACCACGGGCAAACAGCAATTGGTGGTGCAAGTGTGACTGTTGCGAACAGATGCCGACCGAAATTGAGAGCCTGTGCTGTTTAGAATGCCAACTAAGCTAACTAGCTTCCAACAACCTGTTACTTCGTCAACTCCGCTCGAACTACTACTACCGGCGCATGTCACGTTGGTTGTATTGACGGAAATGTCAGAGGGAGGGGGAGAGGAAGCGGGAGCCGGGACTTTTCACGAGTGAAGATATTATTGCGCCAAGTCGAAGTGCTCAAAAGCACTTGTTATGGTATTCCGCCATACAATATAGTCATCAATTTTAAACGCTTAGAAAAGCGCAACGGTTTATTTTGTGTCACCAGCCTAGGTCAAGTTACACTACTCGAGTAACTGTGTTTACATAGGGAAAACGTGGAAGTATTTGGTCGCTTCTCTGCTTGGCCCATATTTAATGCATGGGCTAAGCTAAGTGCTAACATAGTTTTGCGGCAATACAGAGCGATATAGTGCACGCACTGAGACGAGAGAGGTATGTATCAACTCGTCTTAGTTAAGGGAATAACATAGTTTAATAAGAAAAACTGGTGGAGTATCCCTTTAACAGTTGGATGTAAAATCAGGTCCGAAAAATCTACAGAGGAGTCCGGAAAAGTATGGCATTTTGAAATGAAAAATGTTTAGGAAACCTGGTTTTCTTTGAACTTTCCTTTGCAAAACACTATTTATGGCCATGTTTCCCCTTTTATATCACCTCCAACACAGTCACACACACACACACACACTAATAGCGCACATTACTTCCCTATTATCTTCTTTTCATTTTACATTTGAAATCTCTATTGTCTATTCCATCCCTTTAGACCTTATTACCATGGTTACCCTATGGTTAGAGGCTCATTAATCAAATCACAGAGCGTGGATGTTCAGGCAAATTCATCACATGGCAGGAAATGGCCTGAGATTGGAAAAGAACACAAAAATAAAGCTTATGCTGTAAACACGATTACCTGTACACATCTGTGTGCGCATCTGCAGATTGGACCAGGCAAATGATTTACCTTTTGTTTTGTTGTTGTTCATTAATGATGTGGCTTGGCACCGCTGAAAGCACTCAGCATCTCTTCTTACATCGTGTACTATATAAGGTGTATTGCAGACATTTAAGATCGCAGAAGATCTTGTAACAACAACATTATAGTCTTTCACTGTTGGCTCTTCTCCTTTTCAACCATTCTTCAAAGTTTCTTCTTTTGTGCTCCACAGAAGTATGTCGTATGAGTCGGTTCAGGAACTGAGATCCAGTTATTTTTTTGGAACTCATTCCAGATGTTTTTGTTTTTTGCACATTAAAAATACGACAGCGTAGTCCAATTCTCAAACCAATGGTCTCAATTCTCAAACTCAACAACTTTTAATTAGTTGTTGTTGTTTGTTTGTTTATTTATTCAATTATTTATTAATAATAAACCAGCAACCAGTGCAGACTGATTACTGAACAAATGACTCTGAGACAGTGACATCTATGACTAAGTTCTTTTAAATGAATCAAAACTGTACAGCTTTTCCAAATGATTCTTGTCTCGTATTTTTAATTACTAAAAAAATACAGTCCGACCAGTGTACGCTGATTCTTCTGCTAATGAACTGGCATGAATGATCCAGTTCTTTTTAATGAAAGAAAATGTACAGCGTGACTGATGTAGTCTGATTCTCAATAAATGACTCTTATGACTCGTTTGTTTTAGTGAGTCAGAAACATACAGCATAACCAGTGTTGCCAGATTACCAAATGAATGATTCTTCTGCCAGTTAACTTACACAAATGATCCAGTTCTTTTTAATTAATCAAAAACGCAACATTACCGGTGTAGTCCGATTCTCAAATTACTTTTATGACACTTTTTATTTATTTATCAGAAACATACAGTGGCCAGTGTAGTTAGATCCCAGAATGAATGATTCTTCTGCCAATGAACTGGCACTGATGATCCAGTTCTTTTTAATGAATCACTTGAAACAGCTACTGACTCACTAAATCGCAAATTATTCGTCATGACTTATAAAGCAAGAATTGTTGCCCTTTCATGTTGTTCCCACTGCTTTTTGATGCTTACTCTCGTTTATGGGTGTTTGAGCGGAGTAATTGTCAGGTGAAAAAGTTTCCAGTGAACTTGGCGACTCTTTCGGACATGTAGCGGCACTTTGAGCAAGGTGTTATATTACAGAAGACAGGCGAGAAAGCAAGAAGCATTGAAAGTAAGCACGTGTGTGTGTGTGGGTCTTGGCAGAGCACTGCAGTCTGGGCATTTCCACGCCTGTCCTCATCACACACCCCCGTAAAAGGCTGGCGTGTGACTAAGCGTCTCTGGACACCTGCTGTCCACAGCACAGGACACAACTGTCTCGCTTACTGCTTCAATGTCTTCTCTGTCCACTCAACGCTGGTAATTACGGCCCGTCTCGGCTTTATACGGCTCCTGCTGCTCACAACAGACGTGATTCATCAACCAGGCCCTCAAAAGCCAACTTTGTGTCTCATGACCATGGCATCATTTTAAAAACATTACCAACCTACAAATTGTATGTGCTAGAAAAAGACCACTAGACTGTATTAAGATCCTGTTGATGTTTGGCACTCATAATGAATCCTTGTACACTGGAATGATCCGTGTTATAATAAAAGCCATGATGAGGTTGTGCATTACAAGGATTCATATGTCTAAAACCGCCTTAATTGTGGTAAAAAAAAAAGTCATTGTGATGAATGATCTGAAAGGTCCATTGTTTATTGTCAGTAGTGTAGCAATGTTTGAAGCACAACTCAGAGCTCTCTGTTGGTGAACCCAGCAAATTCGCGTAAAAACTTGAACCTGTTGCGAAACCCGCATGGGTAAATGTTTCACCCTTATGCAAAATTCGCAATTGTGTGGATTGTTTGTAGCGACTAATTATAATTCATATAATATTTAGTCGATGTGCATTTACAGCTTTCTGTAAATTGGCTATTTTATAACGACTTTAAACGGCTCTCATCCAATCAAATTTTAGTCTACGGCTATCATAGGGGCTGTTTGCACGACACCAAACTTTTTATCCGTTTTGGCCGTTCGTATACACGACAACGGCGTTTCGGGTTTTAAAAACGGGTTTCAAAGTGCACGTTTTTGATAACGGTCTCCGTGTGAACAACATAAACGCGAATCTCTGAAGACGATGATGTCATGCATATGCGTATTACGTGTTCGGTCTATAGCGTTTCATCGCCATCTAGTGGCCTGGCAGCAGAACACAGCGTTTTTATTCGTTTTTGCGGATCCGTGCGAATGGGGATCGTTTTGACAATGGTGTCGTCTGTACGCGGAAAAACTCAAAGGAAAAACTTCTCCGTTTTAAGCATATCGTTGTCGTGTAAACGTACCCATAATCTCTACAAGCGTGTGAACATAAAGGATTCTGGGTACACAAGTTTGAGTTCATATCTGCTGCATTCAGTGCGTCAGAACTCAATTCATAATGCAACACCTAGCGACGTGCTGTTGCTGTTCAATTGCATTGTACAATAGATAGACCAACGCTACTTTTGCGTCATCGAAGGGTAACGCCCCTTTTTGGGGGAAAACAAACGGATTCCCCCGAGAACAGAACTCGCTCTAGATCTGCTAAGTTTCTTTAAAAATGGCACAAACATACACACTCTCTTTGCCGGCCGAGGACCGTGGCGGTATTTAAAGAAGCTACTGGATACGGGGTTACAGAGGTGTCCCTTTGAAATGGTCGAAAACTGGATTAATGACCCCACGTAGTGGCCAAATATGGACTATTCAGACATTTAACGTTACCACTATCTCGTGGAATCACCAAGTAAGTTACGTTAGCCTATTTTTTTTGTCATTAACACACTCACAGTATGACAAACTAGACGATGAGGCCATGTCACTTGGATCATATTTAACCTGATTTAAGCTATTGACTTAAGTTTTGTTGTCGACTAGCTATACTAGTTAGAAAGACGAAGCTGCTAGCAGCTAACGTTATGTGATTAGCTCTCACTAGGCACGCTAATTGGCTGTTAACTGATTTTACTGTTGAAATAGTGGCAGGCTAGGACTAAAGTGGTGTTAGTTCGTAGACTATAAGTTAGTATAGCTAGTCGACAACAAAACTGTCAATAGCTTAAATCAGGTTAAATATGATCCAAGTGACATGGCCTCATTGTCTAGTTTGTCATACTGTGAGTGTGTTAATGACAAAAAAAAATAGGCTAACGTAACTTACTTGGTGATTCCACGAGATAGTGGTAACGTTAGATGTCTGAATAGTCCATATTTGGCCACTACGTGGGGTCACTAATCCAGTTTTCGACCATTTAAAAGGGACACCTCTGTAACCCCTTATCCAGTAGCTTCTTTAAGTTTGTGCCATTTTTGCTATCAAGAAACTTAGTAGATCTAGAGTGAGTTCTGTTCTCAGGGGAATCCGTTTGTTTTCGCCTAAAAGGGGGCGTTACCCTTCGATGATGCAAAAGTAGCGTTGGTCTATGGTCAATAGATGTTCTTTTCTTAGACATATTTTTGTCCGTTTTCACTCCCATTCATTTTTTTTTTTTTTTTTAATCCATCTATTCAACAGTGTCACAAAGCAGCTACGAATTAGGTTGAAATGTGAAAACTCTCACTTCGTGTGTTTTCAAGCTGTCCTGTTGCACCTATTCCTTCTCTTTGTTTGTGTGTTGTATCTGTGCCACAGGCTGTTTCAGTTCACACAGCTGAAGGGAAGTAGTTGTGTGTCCTCCTCTCATGTTTTGCTGTGTTCTCCCTCTTAGGGTCCCTTGGCCAACCTCCCTGGCATGGACAGCACATCCTTAAAAACAGCAATGGTGAGGCCTGTTTCTCTCTCTTTATTAAAGTGCCCCTGTTATGCTATTTTAAAGTTTTCTAATTTTGTTTTCGAGGTCTCCGACAATAGGTTTAAATGCATCCAAGGTCAAAAACCCTTCAACCCACTTTGTATTGTTACAATGTCTTAAATATACTACAACACCTATTTTGTGTTAGTTATCATGGGGTTAAGTGACATGATAACTTAGCCCTCCCACCGCTTGGGATTTAAGAGATTATGGTTAACAATTAATTGATTCTTAATTTAAACAACGATCGATTATGCGAATTTATGTAAATTGACATCCCTAGACTTCAACGGTTCAGTGAAGGATCCCTCCTTTCTGAGAGCTTACTCATTACGTTACATTTATTCATTTAGCAGACGTCGGTAACACTTTACTTGAAGGGGTGTGCATAAGACTAACATGACACCTTCATAATCATGACATGACATATGTGATGAATATGAAGGAAGTTTTATGCGTGTTTGTGACAACTGTCATTAAGTGTCATTCACTCAATTATGACATTTTTAATGCAAATATGACATTGTTTGAGATGTCTTTGTTATGACACCTTGACATAAACCAATACATCATAACCTGTCAGTGTCTTTGTCATGACAACTTGACATTACTAAGACAACACAACCTGTCATAAACATGACATAGCAGATTAACTATCAAACTTAAGAAACCACTTGGCTTTACTGGTTAACATTACATTAAACTGTCAGGTTGGTTTTGACATTAGCTGTCATGAAGCCATTATAACTGTTTAATGACAAATTCAATTTGTACCACTGTAGTTGAGGTCACGACAAATATTCATGACACCGTTATAATGGCCTTATGACAGCCAATGTCAAAACCAACCACATGACAGTTTAACTTAATTTAATGTCAAGTTGTCATGACAAAGACACTGACAGGTTATGATGTATTGGTTTATGTCAAGGTGTCATAACAAAGACATCTTAAACAATGTCATATTTGCATTCAAAATGTCATTATTGAGCGAAAGACACTTAATGACAGTTGTCATAAACATGCATAAACCCTACTTCATATTCATCACATATGTCATGTCATGGTTATGAAGGTGTCATGTCAGTCTTATGTACACCCCTTCAAGTAAAGTGTTACCGACGCTTTTATCCAAAGCGACTTTGGATACTCTTCTCTGATTGGTCAAATGACCCAGTCTGTTTGTGATTGGTCGACGATACAGCCTGTTTTAGAAACCAAGCGCCCTTTACCATATCTGAGTTTCATATCTGATCTTCCTCAGCTCTTGTACACACAGGTAATCGCACCCTCATCCTTTTGGTGTGCTGAAAAGTTGATTTTGGGAGACAATTACTTTTATCTTTAAAACTCTGCAGACCTTTTACATTCTCAAACAGCTTTATTACACACTACATGAAAGATAATATCTGAAAACGCATAATAGGGCATAAAAGCGTTGAAGTTCTACTCGTACAGGACTAGCTTACCATTGGGAGGTCAGGTAGATTCATGTTTTCAGACGTACTTTGTGATTTGAATCCAGTCTGAATTGAAAACCGTTCTCACAGAACAAATTACATAGTGTTTTCACAGCTTTTCTGTCCATCAATCTTTTTTAGGTGAAATCACAGACACCCTTTGTTAATAATTGTAAATCAACAAATCCAATCCAGTCTGAATAGTGCTACCTAATGGTTTTAAAGGTGTGGTCTCATTTGCTAAAGTCAGCAACGTTATGTTTTTCTTTCCATTCCTGATGTGTCTAACAGTGTGTTATTTGTTTTACACACAGGTCCAGTTTGACCGTTACTTGGCCTCTCCTGATACACTTGTGATGCCGCAGCTCAACTTCCTGCTCAGTGCTGCTATCAAGTACGAGTCCGCTTGCATATCTCACACGCGTGTTGTCTATAATACAGCCATTTGCAAATAACATGAAGCATTACGTTTCAAAACATTACAATTGTTCTTACAATTTCTAGCTCAAGTTTAGTTATTCTTATTACTCAACCACAGCTGACCTAAACAAATAAGGTTTTGGCCCATAAAATGTATGGGGCCGTCAAGGCATTAGTGACGCATGACAGGTTTCTGGTGCGTTTGTCATGTTTCTTGGTGCTTTTAGCATCAGCACATCAGTGCGATGTTGCTATTTGAGCGGTAGAGAGGCGCACACATTGAGTCGCATTGTTACTGGGAAATGTAACCGGCTTGAGGAGCACTCACTGTCCCTCAGGTTAATGTTCTCTATTAATGGAGATGGACTCGTGCACGGGCTTGGCACAGCTAATTAGCTCCTGGTCCATTTCTCTCTCTCTTTCTCTCTCTCTATCTCTCCCACACATAAACACGCCGCACGTGACTCAACTCTGCGCTAGATACAAAGGCGAGCTAAATGGAGTTGGATCCATACGCACACACATAGATTTTGTTCACTTCAAAGGGATAAGTTCAACCAAATCTGAATATGTTGCCGTTATTTAATCTGCCTTGTGTCTGTTCAAACCTTAATGACTTTATTTTCTTTCTTCCCCCGTGCTTTCTTGTCTGATTCATATAGGAACTGTTATTTTGGGTCGGATCTTTTTAGTGAATTGCTTTATCCGAATCACAAAACGGTTCTGAAAGATTTGTTCACAAATCTGACTATCTATCTATCTATCTATCTATCTATCTATCTATCTATCTATCTATCTATCTATCTATCTATCTGTCTATCTGTCTATCTGTCTATCTGTCTATCTATCTATCTATCTATCTATCTATCTATCTATCTATCTATCTATCTATCTATCTATCTATCTATCTATCTGTCTATCTGTCTATCTGTCTATCTGCAAGCTAGAGCATAGGAGAAATGCAGAGAAAACTTTTTTTGGGTATATGTGTGTAAGTCAATTAGTTTAAGTGTGTGGGTAGTATTTTTGGTTGAACTGCTCCTTTTATAGGCCAAGCATTAATCTGACTTGATATTTATGGGAACACTTTACGGTAAGGGTACATGAATTATCACGAATTCATGTATAAATTCATGCATGAATTAGGCATTAATATCTCATGAATCATCAGGAACTAACACGAGTTCAACGTTTTTCATTCATGACTTTGTGGATGAACAACACCTTAATTAAAACATTAACTAAGATGAGTAGATCATCATGAATTATGATTTATTACGCATGATCATGATGTTTTCTTTGTTCACAAAAAAATGTGTCTTTACAATCCATTGTGGATAAAGCTACAGTTATGGTACATTAATCATGAACTCATGCATAAAAAAGCATTAATTCATGCATGCAGGACTACTCTTCGAATTATTAAAGACATATACAAAAATCCACATGACCTCATGCATGCATACAGGCTAGAACAGTATATCAATTAATGTGAGAACTGTTTTTCTGAATTATGATCCAAGTTTCCAAGCATGTTCATGTCTTCTTCATAGCCTGCAGGTAATTGGACAGACCCCAAAATAGACCAATCACAGCTCATAGCACATCAATTCTGTTGACATTCAAATACAGTAGTCATCATTAACTAAGCATAATCTTTTAATGACTTCATCATGTGTGTGGCCCCTCAACTAAAGTGGTGACTTGGTCCTTTGAAACACTGATGAACAATGTGCTATTAATGGTGGCATAACTGTGAAATGACATGAATATGAACATGAAAGTTCAAGCCTTTGCAAACAATGTACTGTGGGCACAAATGGACTTTAATCTTAACTTTACCGCTTTATTCTGAAACAGTATAAACCAGTGAAATCAACAGCAAGGGATGAGCTGAGAAGGAATTCAGTACATACACCATGAACTTTATTTGAAGTGCCTGTATATCTCTTTACAAAAATAAAACCATAAAGCTGTTTTACAAAAAAAGAAAGAAAAACAATTTTTTAGGTTGAGGAGTTTTATAAATATTTATTTATAAAACTCTATACATTAAAAGGTGACTCCTTAACCTAAAACATTTTTTTATTTCTTTTTTTGTAAAAGATTATGCTTAGTTAATGATGACTACTGTATTTGAATGTCAACAGAATTGATGTGCTATGAGCTGTGATTGGTCTATTTTGGGGTCTGTCCAATTACCTGCAGGCTATGAAGAAGACATGAACATGCTTGGAAACTCTGATCATAATTCAGAAAAACAGTAAAACAGTTCTCACATTAATTGATATACTGTTCTAGCCTGTATGCATGCATGAGGTCATGTGGATTTTTGTATATGTCTTTAATAATTCGAAGAGTAGTCTTGCATGCATGAATTAATGCTTTTTTATGCATGAGTTCATGATGATTCATGTGCCATAACTGTAGCTTTATCCACAATGGATAGTAAAGACACATTTTTTTTGTGAACAAAGAAAACATCATGATGATGCGTAATAAATCATAATTCATGATGATGTACTCATCTTAGTTAATGTTTTAATAAAGGTGTTGTTCATCCACAAAGTCATGAATGAAAAACGTTGAACTCGTGTTAGTTCCTGATGATTCATGAGATATTAATGCAGGAATTAATGCCTAATTCATGCATGAATTCATGATAATTCATATACCCTTACCGTAAATTGATGAAGGTTTACATGTAGATAAATTGCCCAATTATCTTTAAAACTGCAGTGTGTTCATATGTGTATCTGTACTGGTAGAAGTGCATCTGTAGAGGGCAGTGTTAGTCCTGAACTGAACCCAGATCAGTGTCTTGTGTAGCTCTACTGTCTTTGCTCACTCGACCAGCCATGGTCTGACCAGTTTATGTAGTTTTCAATTAAGGCCGATTCCTGTGTGATGCGTTTCCAGGAACCTAGATCAACAGAAGTACCCTCAAAACCAAAACAGCACCAAGTTATGGCTACCAGTGTTCCTAGAGTCATTTATCTATGGTGCTGTTTTGATTCACTTGGTTTGTTCAGTGACACAATGTAAAATGTGGTCGTCAGATTAACCTTGACTGGTTTATTTACCGCTCATATATTGTAAGTAGTTTTTAATTGCTACTAATTTTATTATTTTGGGAACACTTTACATTGTAGTGTCTGTCTAACATGATAATCAATCTATCTCTGTCTGTCTATCTATATCTATCTATCTAGTCTCTCTCTGTCTGTCAAGATTCAAATAGCTTTATTGGCATGGTGAAAGAAATCTTTACATTGCCAAAGCATTCATAACACTATACAATACAAACAAATAAATAAGTATATATATATATATATATATATATATATATATATAACAAAATAAAATAAAAATTAAAAAATTTACATGAAAATAAACATAGCAATAAAAATCTTCAATCTTCTAATATTTATATCAGTGTGTCTAGTCGTATAGTTGGTAGGTCTGTCCTGCCGGAGGCTCTTTCGTCGTGACAGGACCTCACACACCTGGCAGCCAGGTTTGAGCTCGCTGGGCTTTCTCCTCTACCAGGAGTGGGAGTTTGTCCATATTTGATTTTTGGTGGAAGTCTTTCTGGTGAGTTGTAAATACTGGGGATAGAAAGTGTCTATGTTTGTATATTTGGGGCAGGATGTCAAAAAGTGTAGCTCTGTTTCCACTTGATTCTCTGTGCAGTGAGGGCACTGTCGCTCTTCCTTCGGCAGCCAGGTGTGTGTGTGTGTGTGTGTGTGCAGTGAGGGCACTGTCGCTCTTCCTTCGGCAGCCAGGTGTGTGTGTGTGTGTGTGTGTGCAGTGAGGGCACTGTCGCTCTTCCTTCGGCAGCCAGGTGTGTGTGTGTGTGTGTGTGCAGTGAGGGCACTGTCGCTCTTCCTTCGGCAGCCAGGTGTGTGTGTGTGTGTGTGTGTGCAGTGAGGGCACTGTCGCTCTTCCTTCGGCAGCCAGGTGTGTGTGTGTGTGTGTGTGTGCAGTGAGGGCACTGTCGCTCTTCCTTCGGCAGCCAGGTGTGTGTGTGTGTGTGTGTGTGTGTGTGTGTGTGTGTGCAGTGAGGGCACAGTCGCTCTTCCTTCGGCAGCCAGGTGTGTGTGTGTGTGTGTGTGCAGTGAGGGCACAGTCGCTCTTCCTTCGGCAGCCAGGTGTGTGTGTGTGTGTGTGTGTGCAGTGAGGGCACAGTCGCTCTGCCTTCGGCAGCCAGGTGTGTGTGTGTGTGTGTGTGTGCAGTGAGGGCACTGTCGCTCTTCCTTCGGCAGCCAGGTGTGTGTGTGTGTGTGTGTGCAGTGAGGGCACAGTCGCTCTTCCTTCGGCAGCCAGGTGTGTGTGTGTGTGTGTGTGCAGTGAGGGCACAGTCGCTCTTCCTTCGGCAGCCAGGTGTGTGTGTGTGTGTGTGCAGTGAGGGCACAGTCGCTCTTCCTTCGGCAGCCAGGTGTGTGTGTGTGTGTGTGTGTGCAGTGAGGGCACAGTCGCTCTTCCTTCGGCAGCCAGGTGTGTGTGTGTGTGTGTGTGCAGTGAGGGCACTGTCGCTCTTCCTTCGGCAGCCAGGTGTGTGTGTGTGTGTGTGCAGTGAGGGCACAGTCGCTCTTCCTTCGGCAGCCAGGTGTGTGTGTGTGTGTGTGTGCAGTGAGGGCACAGTCGCTCCTTCTTCGGCAGCCAGGTGTGTGTGTGTGTGTGTGTGTGTGTGTGTGTGTGTGTGCAGTGTGGGCACAGTCGCTCTTCCTTCGGCAGCCAGGTGTGTGTGTGTGTGTGTGTGTGCAGTGAGGGCACAGTCGCTCTTCCTTCGGCAGCCAGGTGTGTGTGTGTGTGTGTGTGTGTGTGTGCAGTGAGGGCACAGACGCTCTTCCTTCGGCAGCCAGGTGTGTGTGTGTGTGTGTGTGTGCAGTGAGGGCACAGTCGCTCTTCCTTCGGCAGCCAGGTGTGTGTGTGTGTGTGTGTGTGTGCAGTGAGGGCACAGTCGCTCTGCCTTCGGCAGCCAGGTGTGTGTGTGTGTGTGTGTGTGTGTGTGCAGTGGGGGCACTGTCGCTCTTCCTTCGGCTGCCAGGTGTGTGTGTGTGTGTGTGTGCAGTGAGGGCACTGTCGCTCTTCCTTCGGCAGCCAGGTGTGTGTGTGTGTGTGTGTGTGCAGTGAGGGCACAGTCGCTCTTCCTTCGGCAGCCAGGTGTGTGTGTGTGTGAGTGTGTCTGTGTGCAGTGAGGGCACAGTCGCTCTTCCTTCGGCAGCCAGGTGTGTGTGTGTGTGTGTGCAGTGAGGGCACTGTCGCTCTTCCTTCGGCAGCCAGGTGTGTGTGTGTGTGTGTGTGTGTGTGTGTGTGCAGTGAGGGCACTGTCGCTCTTCCTTCGGCAGCCAGGTGTGTGTGTGTGTGTGTGTGTGTGTGTGTGTGCAGTGAGGGCACAGTCGCTCTTCCTTCGGCAGCCAGGTGTGTGTGTGTGTGTGTGTGTGCAGTGAGGGCACTGTCGCTCTTCCTTCGGCAGCCAGGTGTGTGTGTGTGTGTGTGTGTGTGTGTGTGCAGTGAGGGCACAGTCGCTCTTCCTTCGGCAGCCAGGTGTGTGTGTGTGTGTGTGTGTGTGTGTGTGTGTGTGTGTGTGCAGTGAGGGCACAGTCGCTCTTCCTTCGGCAGCCAGGTGTGTGTGTGTGTGTGTGTGTGTGTGTGTGTGTGTGTGTGCAGTGAGGGCACAGTCGCTCTTCCTTCGGCAGCCAGGTGTGTGTGTGTGTGTGCGCAGTGAGGGCACAGTCGCTCTTCCTTCGGCAGCCAGGTGTGTGTGTGTGTGTGTGTGTGTGTGCAGTGAGGGCACTGTCGCTCTTCCTTCGGCAGCCAGGTGTGTGTGTGTGTGTGTGTGTGTGTGTGTGTGTGTGTGCAGTGAGGGCACTGTCGCTCTTCCTTCGGCAGCCAGGTGTGTGTGTGTGTGTGTGTGGAGTGAGGGCACTGTCGCCCTTCCTTCGGCAGCCAGGTGTGTGTGTGTGTGTGTGTGCAGTGAGGGCACAGTCGCTCTTCCTTCGGCAGCCAGGTGTGTGTGTGTGTGTGTGTGTGTGCAGTGAGGGCACTGTCGCTCTTCCTTCGACAGCCAGGTGTGTGTGTGTGTGTGTGCGCAGTGAGGGCACTGTCGCTCTTCCTTCGGCAGCCAGGTGTGTGTGTGTGTGTGTGTGTGTGTGTGCAGTGAGGGCACTGTCGCTCTTCCTTCGACAGCCAGGTGTGTGTGTGTGTGTGTGTGCGCAGTGAGGGCACTGTCGCTCTTCCTTCGGCAGCCAGGTGTGTGTGTGTGTGTGTGTGTGCGCAGTGAGGGCACTGTCGCTCTTCCTTCGGCAGCCAGGTGTGTGTGTGTGTGTGTGTGTGTGTGTGTGCGCAGTGAGGGCACTGTCGCTCTTCCTTCGGCAGCCAGGTGTGTGTGTGTGTGTGTGTGTGTGCAGTGAGGGCACAGTCGCTCTTCCTTCGGCAGCCAGGTGTGTGTGTGTGTGTGTGTGCAGTGAGGGCACAGTCGCTCTTCCTTCGGCAGCCAGGTGTGTGTGTGTGTGTGTGTGTGTGTGCAGTGAGGGCACAGTCGCTCTTCCTTCGGCAGCCAGGTGTGTGTGTGTGTGTGTGTGTGCAGTGAGGGCACAGTCGCTCTTCCTTCGGCAGCCAGGTGTGTGTGTGTGTGTGTGTGTGTGCAGTGAGGGCACAGTCGCTCTTCCTTCGGCAGCCAGGTGTGTGTGTGTGTGTGTGTGTGTGTGTGTGCAGTGAGGGCACAGTCGCTCTTCCTTCGGCAGCCAGGTGTGTGTGTGTGTGTGTGTGTGTGCAGTGAGGGCACAGTCGCTCTTCCTTCGGCAGCCAGGTGTGTGTGTGTGTGTGTGTGTGTGCAGTGAGGGCACAGTCGCTCTTCCTTCGGCAGCCAGGTGTGTGTGTGTGTGTGTGTGTGCAGTGAGGGCACAGTCGCTCTTCCTTCGGCAGCCAGGTGTGTGTGTGTCTGCATGTCTCTATGCTCAGGACTTTCCTCAGTTTAGGGTCGCTCACTGTACTCGGGTATCCTGCCAATTCATATTTTCTGTGATGGGCCAAATAGCATTCCAGTTTACTCTGTTTGGCTGTTGCGTCTGTCCAATGTTAGAGGTATTTTTTCTTTGTGTTTTAATTATTTGGTTTGGTCTGGCTATGTTTTTATTGTCAGTTTGTGACAATATCTATTTATTTATTATAGTTTCTATCTCTATCTATCTATCTATCTATCTATCTATCTATCTCTGTCTAGCGTCTGTCTGTCTATCTATCTATCTATCTATCTATCTATCTATCTATCTCTGTCTAGCGTCTGTCTATCTATCTATCTATCTATCTATCTCTATCTATCTATCTATCTATCTATCTATCTATCTATCTATCTATCTATCTATCTATCTATCTATCTATCTATCTATCTATCTGTATATCTGTCTATCTAACTATCTGTCTATATCAATTCAAAATTGCTTTATTGGCATGACTATACATATTACAATATTGCCAAAGCTTGGAATACATCATTATATTATATCATTATATTATATATCCATCACGATCTATCTAGCGTCTGTCTGTCAATCTGTCTGTCTCTCTATCTCTAAATATCCATCTCTGTCTGTCTGGCTATCTATCTATCTCTCTATCTATCTAGCATATGTCAGTCTCTGTCTGTCTGTCTATCTATATGTATATGTCTGTCTGTCTGTCTGTCTGTCTGTCTGTCTATCTAACTATCTATCTCTCTCTCTCTATATATATAGCTCTGTCTGTCTATATATCTGTCTCCATCTATCTCTGTCTATCTATCTGTCTCTCTCTATGTAGCGTCTGCCTGTCTATCTATCTATCCAGCGTCTGTCTATCTGTCTGTCTGTCTATCTAACTAACTATCTGTCTGTCTATATATATAGCTCTGTCTGTCTCTATCTAGCGTCTGTGTCTGTCTGTCTGTCTATCTAACTAACTATCTGTCTGTCTGTCTATATATATATATATATATATATATATCATCTAGCGTCCATCTGTCTATCTATCTGACTGTATTTATCTCTATCTAGTATCTGTCTGTCTCTATCTATCTGTCTGTCTCTATCTATCTGTCTGTCTCTATCTATCTGTCTGTCTGTCTGTCTGTCTATCTA
This sequence comes from Rhinichthys klamathensis goyatoka, assembly GCF_029890125.1. Classification (NCBI taxonomy): domain Eukaryota; kingdom Metazoa; phylum Chordata; class Actinopteri; order Cypriniformes; family Leuciscidae; genus Rhinichthys; species Rhinichthys klamathensis. Next base: position 731,635 of record NW_026606765.1, on the reverse strand, counting down.
TCTATCTATCAATATGTATACCTGTCTGTCTATCTATCTAACTATCTATCTGTCTGTCTAAAATATATATATATATAATCTAGTGTGTGTCTGTCTGTCTATCTATCCATCTATCTAACTAACTATCTGTCTGTCTATCTATCTATCTCTGTCTATCTATCTATCTATCTATCTAGCGTCTGTCTGTCTATATATCTGTCTCTGTCTGTCTATATATCTGTCTCTGTCTATCTGTCTCTATCTAGCGTCTGTCTGTCTATCTCTGTCTATCTATCTACCTATCTAACTTTTTGTCTGTCTATATCTATGTAGCGTCTGCCTGTCTATCTCCATCTATCTATCTAGCGTCTGTCTGTCTGTCTCTATCTCTCTGTCAGTCTATCTCTATCTAGCGTCTGTCTATTTGTCTATCTATCTATCTCTGCCTGTCTATCTATCTATCTAGCGTCTGTCTATATATCTGTCTCTATATATCTCTGTCTATCTATCTGTCCTCTCTATGTAGCGTCTGCCTGTCTATCTGTCTATCTATCTATCTATCTATCTATCTATCTATCTAGCGTCTGTCTATTTGTCTGTCTGTCTATCTAACTATCTATCTGTCTGTCTATTTATCTCTATTTAGTGTCTGTCTGTCTGTCTATTTATCTGTCTGTCTATCTATCTATCTCTGCTGTCTGTCTTTCTATCTATCTATCTTTTTGTCTGTCTATCTATCTATCTATCTCTCTATCTAGCGTCTGTCTGTCTATCTCTATCTAGCATCTATCTCTGTATGTCTGTCTATATATCTATCTATCTAGCGTCTGTCTGTCTCTATCCAGCTCGGTCTAGCTGGCTATCTATCTATTATGTCTGTCTGTCTGTCTAACTAGTTAAACTGTATAGAAAAAAATAATGTAATCACATATTAAATTCACTTTGTTAGTTCATATTTAATTACTATGCCAAAGTGGTGACATGGGTTCTGTGATATATGATTTAACCATTGTTTAATGTGTTAACTTAAATTGAATGTGTAAATTTAGCATATAATAATCCGAATAATTTTCTCTCTCTCAGGGAGCAGATCTTCAAACAGTCCACAGAGCTGGTGTTTCGTGCGTATGGAGAGGTGTATAAAGCGGTCACCAACCCTACAAATGCCTATAAAGACGCTGAGTCTGTCCTGCACAGATCTCCACAGCAGGTACAAACCCTGCTATCCTGAAATGTGCCACACAATACAAAATTGTAACAGGCAAGGATGTGATGCCCAACACACTCCGTGTCCTGGGACTGGCCACAAGACCATGTTCATGTACTCGTCAGGTGATGGGAGGGGTTTCTCACTGCGTACTAATAATTATGTGAAACAAAGACACTCCAGTGACAGCGAACATACAGAAACATATCGGTCTGGATTTCTCACATGTTGCTCTTTGGACGCTGCTTTTTGCCAGAGGAGAGGACCGCTCACGCTGAGAAAAAAAATATTATAATAATATCTTCTCCCCACGTCAATGGAGATCCCCACTAGCAGGCCTGAGGAAGCAAACTACAGACCATTCCATTGCTACACGCATATTCACATGCACTCAGATACACGTACAGTCATTGCATTACCTACACATGGGCTTTTTCTTTCCCCGCCACAGAGGCCTGGTGTGACTCAGCGTCGTCTGTAATCAGAATCAGTCTTCTCTTTAAAACATATTTGTCCTAAACTGCAATAAAATACTCAAAAGTTCATAGGTGTTTGTGTTACATTATTTTATCTCTATCTATCTATCTATCTATCTATCTATCTATCTATCTATCTATCTATCTATCTATCTATCTATCTATCTACCAACCTGTCTATCTATCTATCTATCTATCTATCTATCTATCTATCTATCTATCTATCTATCTATCTATCTATCTATCTATCTATCTATCTATCTATCTTCCTAACTATCTTTCTGTCTGTCTATCATCCATCTTCCATGTCATCAACCATGTCTGTCTGTGTCTATCCATCTGTCTGTCTGTCTGTCTGTCTGTCCCTTTGCTGTGTTCTCTTTTAAATCATATTTGTTTCTAAACAACATTAAAATGCACTCAGAAGTTCACAGGCTTGTGTGTCCCACTGTTTTTCCTTTCTCAGCCTCTTCTGAAAGAGGTAGTTAAATGAAATTTTGCGGCCACCCAGTGGAGAACTCGACCAATGGGGCGAAAGTCGAAGGCATTCTCTCAGACAATGGTGCTTTCATGTGAGCGGCCCAATGGCGAGTCACGCCATCCTTTAATTGCCGACAAAACGCCTGCCAGTGCTCGTTCCTCAACTAAATTTAGCAAAACGCTGAAAAACAGTGGAGAAAATAAAAGCAGTATTACTCAGACTATTAATAGAAGTTTGTACGGAATGGCAGACAGAATAGTATAGCCTCGCAGAAGCGCAGGGTGACAGATAAAGAGCGTCGGGGTGTGAGGAGACTACAGTGATCTCAGTGTGTGTGTGAGAGGCGCTGGGGACCACATGGCCTCTCATCTGGGGGAATATTTTGAGCGTGTCACATGGCCGCATTAAAGGGACTCTCCCCGCGGTGCCCGTAGCCAAGACGCCCCTCACATGCCTCACATTCAGCTCCAGGCTTTCAGCTAGTGAAAAGTGAAGTACAAGTGTGACACTGTGGTGTGGTTTACTGTGAAATGGGTTATGAATATAGACTACTATTTTTAACCCAGATCACATCTGTGGGAGGCACGGAAACTCATTTTGGTTATCACACAGCATCTAAACCTGCAACACTCCAGCTGAAAACGTTTGTGTGCAGTCCAGTGTCAGTCTGAGCAGAGCTTTTGCTTTTTCTACATTCAGTGGCTGCACGAAGTGTTCAAACACTGAAGTGCATTTAAGTTAACTCAAGTTAAAGTATGAATACCGTGTCAAAGCAACAAGAAAAAAACAAAACATGCAGTACTTGTGAAAGTAAAAATGTTTCACATTTGATTATAAAAAAGTAAATAATTTTCTTTGTATTTGAGAGTCTGATTAGTAACACTTTACAAAAAGGTTCCATTTTTGTAACTTAACTACACTAGAACTAACAATTAAGTTTATTTAATAAATGTCTTTGAATTACATTGTTGGTTTCTACACATGGTTCCGTATCAATTACAAGATATTGCTTTTGACTTATAAAGCTCTGAATGGTTTAGCTCCAGTCTATTTAACGGATCTTCTATCGCCCTATAATCCATCGCGCTCTTTAAGATCACTAAATTCGAGGCTTCTGGTCATTCCTAGGATATCCAGATCCACCAAAGGAGGGAGAGCATTTTCACATTTAGCTCCGAAGCTCTGGAATAGCCTTCCTGATATTGTTCGTTGCTCAGACTCGTTCTCCCAGTTTAAAACTAGACTAAAGACGCATCTATTTAGCCAGGCATTCATATAAAACTTTTAATCTTACAGTTACTGTAAATTCGGCCTCTACTTCTTTAACGCCAGAGGAGAACTGGCCCCGACTGAGCCTGGGTTCTCCCAAGGTTTTTTTTCTCCGTCGGGTCATCTGATGGAGTTTTAGGACACCATCGGGTCACTTGATGGATTTTTTCGGTTCCTTGCCACTGTTGCCTTTGGCTTGCTCAGTTGGGGATATTCAAGTTAAATGACCCATCATACCACTGATCAGCTCTACCAAACTTGGATGTCTTTTTCCAGTAATAAACAAACACTGTTAAGTTGTTTTGATTGATACTGTGAAGCAGCTTTGATACAATCTGTATTGTGAAAAGCGCTATATAAATATATTTGACTTGACTTGACTTGACTATTTTGACACAATATTTTCACAATAAGGGGTTTTGTAAAAAAAAAAAATTGAGAAACATTAACAAAAAAGTATGCCAAACTACTTAAATTACTCTAATAGGGTTTTTTTCTTCATAATGATATCTGACAGTTTTTCCACCCTGACTTTATACTCCTCCAAAAAATATCAAACTGTATTTTTATTCAAAAATGAAAAACACACTCATCATAGAAGATGTGTATTCAAGTCAATGCACCGTATGTAGGAATTACATCTAAGTTTTGCATTTTTTTATGAATTAATAAATCTGGATAAAAACACATTGTATTAAATGTTTTGTTATTTAAATGTTACTAGGATACATCATTCCTTAGAAAATCTCTATTTTATTTTTTATCTGAAATTGAACTTTATCACCAAAAGTTAAATTTGGGCAGCTCCAAAATATATGAAAATGATCAACATCCATATAACAGGAAAAGGGCAACTTTTCTACCCAAAATATTTCCATCTTCTTGAAGAAGTGCATGTGTGTTGTATTGTACACTCAGAGTCAGCATACTGTTTATCATCAGATCAAGATCTTTATCTTGCTCTTGCTCTTTCTTCCATTTACATTATATATAGTGTGATAGAGAGTTTTCTCGGTTCTCCATCAGAACATGGTACAGTTATTATTGTTAGGTTAAATTTGTTTAAATCCACATTTGTACATTGAATGAATGTGGCATAAAGTGGTTATTCACTGCTGGCAAGATGGGTTTTTAATAAAACATGCAGTAGTAGTTTATTAATTGGTGTGCATAACTAGAGAAAACAAGGCTCTTTGTACCTTTGCTAAAGGTATAGAAAACCTTCAACACCAATTACAATCTGTAGTTTCCACAAAAGTCCTGGAGCTGACACACAACAGGGATAGTTTGTTGCAGGTAACATGGAAAGAATACACATTTGTTAGGGGGACTTAAAGAAACTATATATGTAGTTAGCATATTGAGTTTATCCATGCAGGCCGGCCGCACTGTACCACCACAACTTTTGCTCTTAAATGTCACACCATGAGACGTGATCTAAGCGGGGTCGATGCTGAGGTGTTGCACTGTAATGTGATGACATCATGGCTGTGGATAGACCGCTGGATTGAGATCTAGACTAACTCCGCCTCAACCCACAATCAACACAGACCAACATAGTCCAGCTAACGAAAGTTGATGAGCTCCTTATATTATAAGCAGGCGGGTTTTGTTACTTAAAATAAGGTATAATTGTATGGGTATTATCTAAGGTCTTTCTTAACATTAGTGGTTTGTTGCAACTGGCTGCGAGTCCCCATGGACTTTACTTTTGGTAGATAATATAGAACAATGTTATTTTAGTATCATTACACTGTTATAGTGTTTGTTCATAATTTGAATTTGGTTTTATTTTTACATTTTCTGTTTTCATCTTAATTTCAATTAAAGCTTTAGTAGTTTTGTTGTTTTTGTCCTTTTTAATAGTTCTTCTATTTAGTCTTTCTATAGCCTATAGAGTTATAGTTGTTTGAGTAGTTTAGTACAACTTAAATATATTTAAAAATATATATTTTATTTCAGCTAGTTGCAAACATTTCTCATTTTAATTTATTTTATTTCAGTTAATGTTTGTTTTATCAGTTAATTCTATATTTTGTTTTACTTTAAACTTAAACTTAAAAAAAAAAAATTTAACAGACATGCTAACTGAAATAAAAAAGTTTAAAGGGTACATAACACACTCTTCTGCCAATCTCATGTTAATCTTGAGTACTTATAGAGTAGTATTGCATCCTTCATATCTCTGAAGAGTCTAGTTTGATCAGATTTATAAAAGACAGATACAGCTGTACCGCATCTTTCTGAAAACAGTAGAGCTCCTGGATTATTGAGGAGAGGTGTGCTCTATTTTTTATAAGTGATCGGGCGTACGATGTTCGCCTGGCGGGTGAAAAATTGGGCAAAAAAAATCCCATAGACTTAACATTGCAACGAACTTTGGCGAGTCATAGCTCTGAGGGAGGATTTCATAGAAACATGTGGGTTACCAGATTTGAAGAGGCTGGCAGGCTCTGTAAGAACATACCTCACAATGGGGTGTAAGTTGTACCTCTGGGGGCAAGAGCTGCCCAAATTTGCCCCATAGACATACTATGGTGAAGGGACGGCCCATGAAACGGGGAACTGTGTACTTCTGACCGACCTCAGCTATAGCCTCCTCAGACTGTCCTGTAGTCCTCAAAAGTCCTGTTTGCTAGCATTAGTCAAAGGAGCCAACCATCATGTCTCTACTATGTTCTGATGCAGAGATATAGGTCTTGCTAAATGGTTGCTAGGGTACTGTGTTGGTTGCTAGGGAGTAGTTTGATAGCTGCCAATGATGGATCTCCAAAGGTTACTTGTCAGTATGAATGATATAAACCAACTGCAATACCTCTATGACATTTGGATTTGAAGATATCCCTCTTTGGGTTTGTGTTGCTAGGCTGCTCGGCAATGGTTGCAAGGGCGTGGCTAGGAAGTGTTGAAAGGGATTCTAGATTGGCCGTTTGCTGACCCGAGTCAAATGAGCTCATGTTTCTATTATGCTTCTATCCAAATATATCCCTTTGACCTCTTTCAGTGGAAGCCTATGGAACTTGTTGCTAGGGTGCTCTAAATGGTTGCTAAGTCGTGGCTTGATATCTTCATGGTGATCCTGAAAGACCACCCCCTGTCTCTATTACACTGTTATCCAGAGTTATGTTCAATACAAAATTCCTATGCAAGTTAAATTAAATGTTTTTTTCCCTGGAAAACATTTAATTCACTATACGTTTGTGTTGTTTACATTATATGCACTTGCGCCCTAGCCTAGAAATCTAGACGCACCCTAGCGGCAGCGAAAATTATTTCGCAGCCAGTGTGGTCTAGCAACTCTCCATAGGCTTTTGAGCTGGAAAAACCAAAAACTGGTCAGGCCAATCACATCGTGTATAGAGTCGGCGGGCGGGCTTAACACAATGACGGCACAGTTCATGTCGTTACGCATGATTTCCATAGGTGATTTCCCTGCTACTTGAAAACAATGAAGATGCAGCGGTCTTTCGAATCGGCTTTGGCCGCAACTCTGGATGACTTGGAGTTAAGAGAACGTCACTTAAGTCATTCTTAAAAAAGGAAGATGTGTTCGGAGTTTTGCCGACCTGATACGGCAAAAGTTTAATATATCAATTAGCTCCGCTGGTGGAAAAACGCATGGGACTCACTCATCCACAACCGTTCATTGCTCTGGTTGGTTGTAGCGTTATCTTATTGCGTGCCGAGGGATTTTGAAAGGTAACCGTTTATCCCGCCCCTCGGATTGAGGCATGTCAATGGAGAGTTCCCAGACCTAACATCTTGATGCCAGGCTACTTGCGCCCCGATTTCCAACAAAATTCAATTTATTTATAAAGCACAATCAAACAATTGTGCTTCGCAAATCTCTTTGCTAGTTTGTTTTGGTTCTGTGCGCCGGTTCCGCTTTCGTTTCCATTACCCTTCAAATTGCGCAAATTGAAATTGCGAATTGAAAATACGCACAATGGAACCACGTCCATTTCGCAAAAACTCCAGTTTATCTCAAAAAAAGATTTTACGCTCGCATGAGGAGGTTTTTCAGGCAATTCGAAAAAGGAATATTTTGCAAAACTGCAATGGAAAAAGGTTTTGCGCATTTACAGTCACCTGACTTAAAAGACGCGGTGTGTTTGGGGTCCGTGTCCGCAAATAATAATAATAATTATCATCATTATTATAACATTTATTAGGCTACATATGTAGACGCTTTTATCCAAAAAAGGAACAAAGCAATTCGTCACATCTCATTCAAAATACAGGTTGGACAATAATAATACGGGGCTAAGATTATCACAAATAAACACAAGATTTTGACGCATATCCAGGTGTTTGTGCGGAGCGCGCACTGAACGGCAGGGATAGGCGCGCTGGCGCGAACACTTGCATTTTCCTATCAACAGTGGAAACAACTTAAAATACTCTATTTCTGGTCATACAGAAAATAATAATACATTATTCGCAACTACTTTTATTTGCGTAAACTCACAATAACAAGAAAACGTTGTGGTTTTGTAAAATAAAATAAAACAATCATGCGCGCTTTCATGATCTCCGTGAACTGAAGCGCGAGAACTGATAGGCTAGCCTTTGTAGACTGAAGCTTTAAATGTCCACTTTAAAAGGAACAAATTCGAATCGAAAGCTAATACCTTCTGATTATGTAATCCGTATGAAAGGTGCATTTCTCTCTAAAGGTGCATCCGGAGATGGAGACATGTTTTTAGCCGACATTGATTTAGAAAACAATAGTTTATTAATAAACAATTAAAATGGCTCGTTATTTTTTCAGACACATTTATTATAGCCTATAACTCACCTATAAATCACCTTTCTGTAGGCTGTGGTTATGGTCTTCTCATTCAGCATTGCGGGAAAAATATAATTTCCAGGTTCTAATTTGGCCTTAGAAAACCAGTAAAATCTACATTTTTATGTTTAATAAAGGGGCAAAAAATCATAAACAAATATCTTAAAATTCGTCTTTTTTTTTTTTCTTTTTTTTTTTGCAGCATTTGGTGTACAGTTAAAATTAAAATTTTGGTGTTCAACTTTGCGTTTTAAAAATACAACAACCGTTCATTTTTCGTTTTGCAATTACGGGTTAAATAAGGGAAAACGAATGGACACAAAAGTAGGCTACACTGACCGTTTGGAATTAATACGAGACTGTTATTTATTAACGAGTTATTTATTAAATTCATAAAAGAAACAATAATTACAGGAATAGCCTACTGGACTCTAAACCTCAAAGAAATGCCACAATCAAGACCTCGGAGCAGAGATGAGGGAGAACTCCGTGTCTTTCCCTGCCATCAATGCTCGGATAACACACCACGTCTCCTTCCATTAAAGGAACACTCCGACTTTTTGGGACTTTAGCCTATTCACCTTATCCCCCAGAGTTAGATAAGTTCATACATACCTTTTTCATCTCCGTGCGTGCTATAAGTCTGTTTGACGCACCCACCGCTAGCCTAGCTTAGCACAAAGACTGGATGTAAATGGTTGCAGCTAGCATACTAATCCAAATAAGTGACAAAATAACGCAAACATTTTCCTATTTACATGTTGTGATTTGTATAGTCACAGAGTGTACAAAAAACAAAGTCACATGAGACACAGACATATTTTAACCGTATAAAATATGCACTGCTACTTGGGCGGAGTGGTAACCGCAGCACCTGAGACGCGCCGTGGTGAGGAGCAGAGAGCGCGTCTCAGGTGCTGCGGTTATCACTCCGCCCAAGTAGCAGTGCTTCGCCTTCAGAGAATATAGTTCCCAGTATTTATACGGTTAAAATATGTCTGTCTCATGTGACTTTGTTTTTTGTACACTCTGTGACTATACAAATCACAACATGTAAATAGGAAAATGTTTGCGTTATTTTGTCACTTATTTGGATTAGTATGCTAGCTGCAACCATTTACATCCAGTCTTTGTGCTAAGCTAGGCTAGCGGTGGGTGCGTCAAACAGACTTATAGCACGCACGGAGATGAAAAGGGTATGTATGGACTTATCTAACTCTGGGGGATAAGGTGAATAGGCCAAAGTCCCAAAAAGTCGGAGTGTTCCTTTAATAATAATAATGTCTAGTGCGGTGGATAGGCTATAGGTTAAACCTACCAACGTCCGTTACCATGATTTTTGGAATGACTTATCGCGAGAGGAATAAAATACGTTTTAGTCGCATAACATCGGTTGGAAACGCCGTCATTTCGCAATAGTTTTTTATCGACAGAAAAAAATCGCAAAAGTTTTGTGCAAATCTGTAATGGAAACGCGCCTAATGGCGAGCGAAAGAGAGAGAATGTTGCAGCTGGAGCTAATCGACGTTGAACAACAAATTATTTATTGCAAATGTTTAATCGCAGAAGAATCAAACGTTCCTCAACTTGATATCGTTAAAACAAATAGCGCAGTGGTCACTTTAAAAATGGCGGTATAGCGGGAGGGGGAAACCGGAAAAGCTTCACTCCAGAAATGATGTATCTGACCAATCACAGCCCTTGTGGTCTGCGTCGCCTCGACGCGTAGTTACAATTTTTTGGAGGTCCACGTCGAGATACGGCGGAGGGGTCGGAGAGGGGTTCGCGGCGACGCAGAGAGGTCTGCGGGGGTACGCCGTCGATTCGACGCAGAAGCATAAAACAGGCTTTACACAACTCCGTTGCTGCCCCGGAAAAACAAACTGCTTCCACTGTTCCCTTAACACTGGGTTCTTTGGGAAGCTGAACAAGGTTATGTTTCCCTCAAAACCAAAAACACACTTCTTTGCTGACATTGTTGATTTTGTGGTCTAAAAACAAAATGTCAAATCTTTCTTGAGCAATGAACGAAGCACGTTGATGGGTCTTGCTCTTGCTCTGGTTAATGTGTGCACGCACACTTCCAGGAGAAGAGCCCATACAAGGAATTCTGCCCTTTATGACGTCATACATGGCCATACTCGAAAAAAACTTTCAGAGACTTATACAACCCTGAATGAGTGTATTTGGCACAGAAATACTCCGTCATACGCTGTTAAAGAGTTGGATTCTCATGCTAAACATGTCCAAAGTTTCAAAAAACGAGTTGGAAATAAATCAGATAGCATTAGACATCCCCTTTAAATTGAATTACTAAAATTACGTAATTAAAATAAGAATACATTCGTAAAAAAAAATACTAAAACTTGAATAAATATATATATATATCTTCAAATATGAAAATAAAAGATACTCAAAATATGAATACACATAAATGCATATAAATAATACTAAAATAATATTGGTCATTTGTGGAGAAACCGCAAATAACTTCAATTCCTTTTTTTATGTTATTTTTTGATAAAGTCTCGGCTTTCAATTATGGCAGTTTTATTACAAAATCGCTAATCGCAAAATCGCATAATTGTTTTCTACATAATATCAGTAAACTATTCAGCAAAATATGGAGGGTCTCATATTGTCTGCAGGGTCTGGATTTGGTCTAGGTTCTGGAGGGTCAGGTTTGGGGATTTAGAGGGTCTTGTCTGGATCTGGACTGGAGAGTCTGCGGTTGGTCTTGTATTAAGGCCCATTCACGCCAAGAGCGATAACTATATTAGCGTCCACACCAGGCCACGATAAGGTTCTGTTAATTATAAGCGTGCACTGCTGGATTCTGATTGGCTTTCAATGTTTTAATCGTTACCGTTCTTCTGTGTTGTTAGTGTTATAGTTGTGCTGTGAACTGTCCTATTCCCATAGAATTATAATGATTATCAAAATTATGGTTGTAGTAAGCATCCTTGGTGTGAACGGCCTTTAGTCTGAGTCTGGCTCTAATATTGGTCTAGGTTTTGAAGGGTCTGGTCTTGACTCCAACTCAAGTACACAAATACCACCTTCGAACAGGACTCTTTTGATTGGCCGCCTGTTATCAGTTATTATTTTACACCTTTGCTCCAAGACCCCGCTAAAAGGTTCGTAAAAAGTATCTAACTGTGTTGTAAACATTTATACCCGCTCATGTCAGAGAAAGTGTTCTGGGTTAATGAGTATTACACCAGCTGGTGGTTTGGGTTTGTGCATGTATCAGTGTGCAATGAAGCACATGGTTGTGTTTAACTAGACTCAAACACGCTTGTACCTTCCCATTAGCACGTGTTATATGGCGGCCACACCGGTGTGCAACAGGTGTTGTGTTCCATGAGCAGGTGTAAGAGGAACCATTAGGGTTAACACTTCAGCGCACACAGCTGACATATCCATCCATCCATCCATCCATCCGACCGACCATTCCTCTGTCTGTTCTAACCAGAAATGCCCTGCGTTTGCCCTTTTGTCCTACTTTGCGTTCAAACTGCTTTCGGTATGCACTAAACTGTTGGCAGGAGATCAGTTTCACTTGGAACACTTTGCACAGTGCAAATTCATCCTAGCATGCACTAAAAGTACTTTGTAGGCGTTAGGAAAGGACATACTTTTGAGCATGTTCTAAGACCATATCTGATGCAATCATTTTAAATTGGAAGTCGCAATGAGTCATTTGTTGGGTTAACTCTTTGCTTGCCAGTAATAATTTACTACATGTACTGGGTTAGGAATAGGGGTTGGTTTAGTTGCATGTAATTATACATAATTTTTTCATATTACTACAGTAACTACATGTAAAGTGTGACAAGGACACTAAAATAAAGTGTGCTTTTATTTATTTTTTGTATTTCTTATTTACTTTTACTATATTTTTTTTAAGTTTGAATAAATCTAATTCTGTCAATGTCTGAAATAATTATTTAAGGTTATTATTACAACCACCATTCAAATAATTATGTATATGACAACAATTTAAAACAACTATTTAATCCTAATAATTATGTCATTACAACGTAGAAATTTAAATAATGACCTTTTTCATTCAGTGCATGCAATTAAAATGGTTTAAAATTATATATTAGGTCAGATATTTGGGATGGCCTTTCCTGTTCAATGTTTTCTCACATGAATAGAGTGCAAATCAGGATGGTGCATGAGAGTCGAGATTTGGGTCAAGCTGATTTTGGAAGTTCAATCCGATGTGATAAAGCTGTTCGATGGGAAGAAGTGGTTGAATCAATGAGTGGTGTTGGACTTTGTCCAGCACTGCCACGAGCTCTGCATGATGTCAGACACATTCCTCTGACTGAATCCTATTCCTATCTCGATCTGTTGCATATCTAACTCATTAAAGTGAAAGGCATCCAGTCTAGCAGCGTGTCAATCATGCTGTTTTTTCAAGGTGATATCAGAGTTTAGTTCAATCTCCACCAATAGATTTATGCATTACTCCTTGTTCACACTCATTTTTTTTTTTTTGCTTTTTCTAAAGTGCCTGAGACAATTTTCTGCAGGAATTCACTATTGCAGCCAAATTCCTCGACTGCTAATGTCTGGTTAATCTTTGCACATGTCTCCTCCCCTTTACATTCATCAAATCAGAATGAGTGTTATGTAATATACACGCTTGTTACTGCCTGTTTCAGTTAATGAGGAAAGTTAGGATTATTCATGAAATGTGAGGCCAACAGTTTTGATGGTAGTTGATCGTAGGTCTGTTTTTGTAAAATATTAGTTAATCCAGACACAATAGAAATGTTTTGACTATATGAACTTGAAGTTGTGTCACCGGCCCACCGGTGGGCGCAAAGCCATTACATTGTTAAAACAGTAATATCCTATACTAAACCTAAACTAATCTTGACAAACTACATATCATTTGAAAGCTTACAATCTCTAGTTTCCATATTCGGTGAATGATATTCAAAATAAATTACAGAGGAGCCGTAATTTATCAATTTGCAACAAGAATATTTTCATACTCCTAAGGCGTGTTCAGACCTTTATTTTGAAATAGTGATGAACATGAAAAAAATCATGAAAGAAGGGTAGAAACCTCAGTTTGTTTTCATGCCAAGAGTTCAAAATATAGCATCCATTCAAATAATTTAGAGAAAAAAAAGGTCTGAAAATGTTTTCAATGTAAAGAAAAAATAAAAGCACATGCTTGTTCTTTTTATGTGTTTCTTAGAGGTTGAATTCATATCAAAATCTGCCAAACTTCTCATATTACTTCTGAATAGGATGTCTACTTCATAAATTGTATGAAAATTGTGGAAATAATGGTTCAGATCACTCAAAACACACATGGAAATGGAGGTGCCCTTATATGGGCAGTAATGGAGTCTGGTTGTCACTTAGTGAAAAAGTTTGGTACTGCGCCCAAACAAAATCTTACTGAAAGCTAATTTTTTAGATAAACCTAAAATTTTAAACACAACTTGTTCAGATTTTTGGCTTTGATTTTTTTTTTTTGTGCAGTTTTAGAGTCCAAGTTTTGAAAATATATATTTTACATAAAATGTGTGTTTTGTTTTTTTACATTGTACATTTTCAGAAACTCAAACTTCAATCTTTAAAAAAAAAAAAAAAAAAAAAATACGTCTATATTCCAAAGCATTCTTGAATTACAACCATTTAAGTTCGGAATGTGAATTTTCATGTCTATTCAAAAAAAAGGGGGGGGGGGGGACACTTAAAGGGTTTAAGCTGCAGTCCGCAGTTTTTCCTCTTTATCGCCATCTCTGTTTGAAATGCAATTGCATTTATTCGCGGAATTTTCAACTTTACGTGGGTTGTGCCACGGCATGTGGCACATGCGGCACATGATGTTTTGAGGAGATTGTGCGTCTGTCAGCCGCCGTGCCGGTGTGGATACTGGCATTTGGCATCACAGAATATACTTTTTGGAAGTATGACCAACATAAGAATTTTCACTGGAAAATGTCATCTGAATAAGTTCTGACCAACTAAGGGAAAAAAAACATTGCAGTAAATCACGCTGATTAAATCTAACGATCATATCATGTCAAACCGTGCAAATTATACTGTTCTCAAATTGTTACTGTTCAACATCAGCATTGCGTGACTACAATTAATGCCCTTCCGATATTATCCTTGTTTTCGCATGGGTCCGGTTGCAGTCTCTCTTTTTTTTTTTGGAGCCACTCCAAAGTCTTTTGCATTTTACAGCGGGTGAGTCTCCAGTTGTCACTGGTGATTGTCGTTTGAACCTTTCTGGATCCGTCATCAAATTAATACGTTTAATTATATCAAGTGCTGTGAGAAAAGGCTATAAATCTCAACCACCAACATCCTCACTCGCAATATAGCCTACTAGCCGAGACTCTTCTTTATGTGTACAGATGTGACGTAATGACGCAAAGACATGCTCAAATTTCCTGCGGAAATCCACCAGTACCACTGGAATTAAACACATTATTACATGCTTACCGTTTTTAACACTGTTCAGAGTTTTGAACACTGGCTGGTTATGTACTTGCTCAATTTATTGTGGATAATTTTTTATCCCAAAAAGTTACGGAATGCAGCTTTAATTTACATAACATGATATTACATTTACAATTAATTAAAATTTTCATTATTGTCATTAATATACCTTTTTAGGTAAAATGCATAAAAGGTTCACTATAGCAAATTATGCAGCTTTACTAAAATTTTGTGGTGGAAAATGAGTTAGAGTTGTGTTTTTTTTTTTTTTTTTTTTTTTTTTTGTTAAGGGTTTAGGGTTGTGTTTTGGTTTAGGGTTTTGTGTTTTGTTTTGGTTTAGGGTTTTGTGTTTTGGTTTAGGGTTTTGTGTTTTGTTTTGGTTTAGGGTTTTGTTTTGGTTTTGGGTTTTGTGTTTTGGTTTAGGGTTTTGTGTTTTGTGTTAGTTTAGGGTTTTGTTTTGGTTTAGGGTTTTGTGTTTTAGTTTTGTGTTTTGTTTTGGTTTAGGGCAGGGATTCCCAAAGTGTAGTTCTAAATAACGGTCGCCTTGAAAAACTCACGCTAGGGGGTCAGTTAAAATATTTTAGGGTGCTTTCACACCTGGATCGATTTGTTTTGTTCCGGAACAGATCCGAAACAGAATACTTTGTTCCGAATCAATTTAATACGTCACTCTGTTCACACCCGGTTTTGTTTTGTGTTAGGGTTTTGTGTTTTGTTTAAGGGTTTTGTGTTTTGGTTTGGTTTAGGGTTTTGTTTTGTTTTGTGTTAGGGTTTTGTGTTAGGGTTTTGTGTTAGGGTTTTGTGTTAGGGTTTTGTGTTAGGGTTTTGGTTTAGGGTTTTGTTTTATTTTGTGTTAGGGTTTTGTGTTAGGGTTTTGTGTTAGGGTTTTGTGTTTTGGTTTAGGGTTTTGTTTTATTTTGTGTTAGGGTTTTGTGTTTTGTTTTGGTTTAGGGTTTTGTTTTATTTTGTGTTAGGGTTTTGTGTTAGGGTTTTGTGTTAGGGTTTTGTGTTTTGGTTTAGGGTTTTGTTTTATTTTGTGTTAGGGTTTTGTGTTTTGTTTTGGTTTAGGGTTTTGTTTTGGTTCAGGGTTCTGTTTTATTTTGTGTTAGGGTTTTGTGTTTTGGTTTAGGTTCTTTTGTGTTAGGGTTTTGTTTTTCGTTTTGTTTAGGGTTTTGTTTTGGTTCAGGGTTCTCCTTTGTTTTGTGTTAGTGTTTTGTGTTAGGGTTTTGTGTTTTGTTTTGTTTCAGGGTTCTGTTTTGATTTGTGTTGGGGTTTTGTGTTTTTTTTTGTTCAGGGTTTTGTTTTGGTTTAGGGCTTGGTTTGGATTAGGGTTTTGTGTTTTTTTTGGTTTAGGGTTTTGTGTTTTGTTTTGGTTTAGGATTTTTTTGGTTTAGGGTTTTGTGTTTTGGTTTAGGGTTTTGTGTTTTGTTTTGGTTTAGGGTTTTGTTTTGGTTTAGGGTTTTGTGTTTTAGTTTTGTGTTTTGTTTTGGTTTAGGGCAGGGATTCCCAAAGTGTAGTTCTAAATAACGGTCGCCTTGAAAAACTCACGCTGGGGGGTCAGTTAAAATATTTTAGGGTGCTTTCACACCTGGATCGATTTGTTTTGTTCCGGAACAGATCCGAAACAGAATACTTTGTTCCGAATCAATTTAATACGTCACTCTGTTCACACCACACTGTTGTAAAGCGGTCCAAATCGCGCACCCTTCCAGGGCTTTCCTTACGCCATTACGTCACTACCTCATGCGTGCAGGTCGCGCATTCCATTGTGGGACATCGCCATGACAACAATAGCCTAACACAAAACGAATCGCGGGTTGACTTGGTGCTACGAAGAGGTGAAATGCCTCATAGATATTTGGTCGGAAGAACACATCTCCCGGATGTTGGACACTACACACAAGAACACCGAAGTGTACAAGAAGATCAGCTATAAAATGAAAGAGAGGGGTTATGAACGGTCCGTCGAGCAGTGCCGCGCAAAGGCGAAAAAACTCCGACAGCAGTACGTTACATAAAGGTACGAGACCACCTTGCCAAAAGTTGATTTGTTACGGTTCGTGGATCGGTTGTGTTCTCACTACAAACGAACCGCTCCAGGGTTCGTATGGAATCGAGCCGAGACCACCTCTTCTAGGCGGTCTCGGCTCGGTTGTTTTGTTCCGATTCAGAGTGCGATTGTTGTGTTCACATATGACCAAATGAACCGGGCCAAAAGGGAAAAGCCCCTTTGTTTCGGAACAACGTCTCCAATCGATCCAGGTGTGAAAGCACCCTTAAACTTACGTGTAAAAGGGTTAAAAGTGGAAGCTTGTGCGTAGCTTTGTTGCATTATATTGAAACTTTGTTGATGTTGTTATTGTCATGCGTGTTCTGGTTATTAGCGCATGATTAAACATGAGTCTTTATAGGGCGATAAAACAAAGCTTTGTTGCATTTTTTTTTTTGGAAGTGGGGATTGGGGGTGCGCCAACCCGGTTGGGACATAGAAGGGGGTGCGCAGGAAAAAAGTTTGGGAACCGCTGGTTTAGTGTTTTGGGATTTGTTTTGGTTTAGGGTTTTGTGTTTTGGTTTGGTTTAGGGTTTTGTTTTGTGTTAGAGTTTTGTGTTTTGTTTAAGGGTTTTGTGTTTTGGTTTGGTTTAGGGTTTTGTTTTGTTTTGTGTTAGGGTTTTGTGTTAGGGTTTTGTGTTTTGGTTTAGGGTTTTGTTTTATTTTGTGTTAGGGTTTTGTGTTTTGTTTTGGTTTAGGGTTTTGTTTTGGTTCAGGGTTCTGTTTTATTTTGTGTTAGGGTTTTGTGTTTTGGTTTAGGTTCTTTTGTGTTAGGGTTTTGTTTTTCGTTTTGTTTAGGGTTTTGTTTTGGTTCAGGGTTCTCCTTTGTTTTGTGTTAGTGTTTTGTGTTAGGGTTTTGTGTTTTGTTTTGTTTCAGGGTTCTGTTTTGATTTGTGTTGGGGTTTTGTGTTTTTTTTGTTCAGGGTTTTGTTTTGGTTTAGGGCTTGGTTTGGATTAGGGTTTTGTGTTTTTTTTGGTTTAGGGTTTTGTGTTTTGGTTTAAGGTTTTGTGTTTTGTTTTGGTTTAGGATTTTTTTGGTTTAGGGTTTTGTGTTTTGGTTTAGGGTTTTGTGTTTTGTTTTGGTTTAGGTTTTTGTTTTGGTTTAGGGTTTTGTGTTTTGGTTTAGGGTTTTGTGTTTTGTTTTGGTTTAGGGTTTTGTTTTGGTTTAGGGTTTTGTGTTTTGGTTTTGTGTTTTGTTTTGGTTTAGGGCAGGGATTCCCAAAGTGTAGTTCTAAATAACGGTCGCCTTGAAAAACTCACGCTGGGGGGTCAGTTAAAATATTTTAAACTTACGTGTAAAAGGGTTAAAAGTGGAAGCTTGTGCGTAGCTTTGTTGCATTATATTGAAACTTTGTTGATGTTGTTATTGTCATGCGTGTTCTGGTTATTAGCGCATGATTAAACATGAGTCTTTATAGGGCGATAAAACAAAGCTTTGTTGCATTTTTTTTTTGGAAGTGGGGATTGGGGGTGCGCCAACCCGGTTGGGACATAGAAGGGGGTGCGCAGGAAAAAAGTTTGGGAACCGCTGGTTTAGTGTTTTGGGATTTGTTTTGGTTTAGGGTTTTGTGTTTTGGTTTGGTTTAGGGTTTTGTGTTAGGGTTTTGTGTTTTGTTTAAGGGTTTTGGTTTGGTTTAGGGTTTTGTTTTGTTTTGTGTTAGGGTTTTGTGTTAGGGTTTTGTGTTAGGGTTTTGTGTTTTGGTTTAGGGTTCTGTTTTATTTTGTGTTAGGGTTTTGTGTTTTGGTTTAGGTTCTTTTGTGTTAGGGTTTTGTTTTTCGTTTTGTTTAGGGTTTTGTTTTGGTTCAGGGTTCTCCTTTGTTTTGTGTTAGTGTTTTGTGTTAGGGTTTTGTGTTTTGTTTTGTTTCAGGGTTCTGTTTTGATTTGTGTTGGGGTTTTGTGGTTTTTTTGTTCAGGGTTTTGTTTTGGTTTAGGGTTTGGTTTGGATTAGGGTTTTGTGTTTTTTTTTGGTTTAGGGTTTTGTGTTTTGGTTTAAGGTTTTGTGTTTTGTTTTGGTTTAGGATTTTTTTGGTTTAGGGTTTTGTGTTTTGGTTTAGGGTTTTGTGTTTTGTTTTGGTTTAGGGTTTTGTTTTGGTTTAGGGTTTTGTTTTGGTTTAGAGTTTTGTGTTTTGTTTTGGTTTAGGGTTTTGTGTTTTGGTTTGGTTCTGGGTTTTGTTTTGGCTTAGGGTTTTGTGTTTTGTTTTAGGGTTTTGTGTTTTGGTTTGGTTTAGGGTTTTGTTTTATTTTGTGTTAGGGTTTTGTGTTTTGGTTTAGGGTTTTGTGTTTTGTTTTAGGGTTTAGGGTTTTGAGTTTTGGTTTAGGGTTTTGTGTTTTGTTTTGGTTTAGGGTTTTGTTTAGGTTTAGAGTTTTGTGTTTTGTTTTGGTTTAGGGTTTTGTGTTTTGGTTTAGGGTTGTGTGTTTTGGTTTGGTTCTGGGTTTTGTTTTGGCTTAGGGTTTTGTGTTTTGTTTTAGGGTTTTGTGTTTTGGTTTGGTTTAGGGTTTTGTTTTATTTTGTGTTAGGGTTTTGTGTTTTGTTTTAGGGTTTTGTGTTTTGTTTTAGGGTTTAGGGTTTAGGGTTTAGGGTTTTGTTTTGTTTTGGTTCTGGGTTTGGGTTTTGTTTTGGCTTAGGGTTTTGTGTTTTGTTTTAGGGTTATGTGTTTTGGTTTGGTTTAGGGTTTTGGTTTATTTTGTGTTAGGGTTTTGTGTTTTGTTTAAGGGTTTTGTTTTGGTTTAGAGTTTTGTGTTTTGTTTTGGCTTAGGGTTTTGTGTTTTGTTTTAGGGTTTTGGTTTGGTTTAGGGTTTTGTGTTTTGTTTAGGGTTTAGGGTTTTGTTTTGGTTCTGGGTTTGGGTTTTGTTTTGGCTTAGGGTTTTGTGTTTTGGTTTGGTTTAGGGTTTTGTTTTATTTTGTGTTAGGGTTTTGTGTTTTTTTGGTTTAGGGTTTTGTTTTGGTTCAGGGTTCCGTTTTATTTTGTGTTAGGGTTTTGTGTTTTGGTTTAGGTTTTTTGTGTTAGGGTTTTGTTTTTCGTTTTGTTTAGGGTTTTGTTTTGGTTCAGGGTTCTCCTTTTTTGTGTTTTGGTTTGTGCTAGGGTTTTGTGTTTTGTTTTGTGTTGGGGTTTTGTATTGTTGTTTTTTTGGTTCAGGGTTTTGTGTTAGGGTTTTGGTTTTGTGTTTTGGTTTAGGTTTTTTGTGTTAAGGCCATTGCACACTGAGTCCGAAATTCGCACGTTAAAAAATAAATACGACCTCACGTTATGTCAATCACGCTTGCACACTGCCTCCGAAACTTTCGTCTGTCATAAAAAAAATCGAATCGGGTTCGATTTTCTGCGTTTTTCGCATCCGTAGCAATCAGTTTGAATGGTGTTTGAATGATGTTTTGACAATTCAGAGCCACCGAATCTCGAATATGAAAAAGCGCATACGAAAATTTCGGACTCAGTGTGCAATGGCCTTTAGGGTTTTGTTTTTCGTTTTGTTTAGGGTTTTGTTTTGGTTCAGGGTTCTCCTTTTTTGTGTTAGGGTTTTGTGTTTTGGTTTGTGCTAGGGTTTTGTGTTTTGTTTTGTGTTGGGGTTTTGTATTGTTGTTTTTTTGGTTCAGGGTTTTGTGTTAGGGTTTTGGTTTTGTTTTTTGTTTTGGTTCAGGGTTTGGTTTTGGTTTAGCGTTGTGTTTAGGTTTTTTTTTTTGTTTAGGGTTTTGTGTTTTGGTTTAGAGTTTTGTGTTTTGTTTTGGTTTAGGGTTTTGTGTTTTGTTTTGGTTTAGGGTTTTGTTTTGGTTTAAAGTTTTGTTTTAGGTTTGTGTTTTGTTTTAGGGTTTAGGGTTTTGTTTTAGGGTTTAGGGTTTTGTTTTGGTTCTGGGTTTGGGTTTTGTTTTGGCTTAAGGTTTTGTGTTTTGTTTTAGGGTTATGTGTTTTGGTTTGGTTTAGGGTTTTGTTTTATTTTGTGTTAGGGTTTTGTGTTTTGTTTTGGTTTAGGGTTTTGTTTTGGTTCAGGGTTCCTTTTTATTTTGTGTTAGGGTTTTGTGTTTTGGTTTAGGTTTTTTGTGTTAGGGTTTTGTTTTTCATTTTGTTTAGGGTTTTGTTTTGGTTCAGGGTTCTCCTTTTTTGTGTTAGGGTTTTGTGTTTTGGTTTGTGCTAGGGTTTTGTGTTTTGTTTTGTGTTGGGGTTTTATAGTGTTGTTTTTTTGGTTCGGGGTTTTGTGTTAGGGTTTTGGTTTTGTGTTTTGTTTTGGTTCAGGGTTTGGTTTTGTGTTTTGTTTTAACAAAGAAATTTGCAGAAATGTAATTTTCACCGACACAGTGATATAAGGCGTGGGTGGTTGCCAGGATCTTCCTATGTGGTTGCTAAGGTGTTCTGATGAATGTTATCTGATTGCCAAGCTGATGCTAAGGTGTTTTGGTGGTTGTAGGTGGTCATTTACAAGACACTGTCAAAAGGACCCACTCCATGTCTATATCACATTCTGTCTGAATTGTTTCTACAGTAGACATTAAAGTACGGTAGACCAGTAATGAATCAGCCCTGTGCTCTTGAAGAACTGCAGTGTTTGACTTTAAAGAGAAAGAGTTGCAGTACTTTTACCCTTCATTATCATAGTGAATGGCATCTGTGTGAAAGAGAGCGAGAAAGAGATTATCTAACGTAACATGAAACACATGAGACACAGTGTCCCAGTGATTCTAGCGGGCAGCTCAGCCGAGCGCGAGGGGTCTCTTCTCTTCTTCATGTGGTTATTCATTGCTCTGTCAGAGAGCCAGATGCTCATGGTTGGACCAACTCTAAAGAGCTGTAAAAAACACTGCCCGCATTTCTGACACTCTAAATGGGAGTGGAACTTTTTATAACACTCTCAAACTAATTTGGACCATTCAGTGCCACGTCAATATTATACTGCAGTTTTCAATCTCCCTTTAATTTGAGGACAAAAATAGATGCTCTAGTTTTGCATAGGGGAAAATACATGTTTGCACAGTTAGCACTTATAAATATGTGAATGCATTAGAATCGCAAATTAGATCTCTTTAATATCTCAATTGGATATCCTAGATGGCAATGAGATATGACAAGCAAGTGGAGATTATTCATAGCTCTATAGTCTTGTTTTATGTCAACAATTGTCTCATTTGTCCCATTTTTCAGGGCTTTTAGGAGAAACGTTGATAGACAAAGATGATACTTAAATGAAACAAATGAGATCATTGTCTTTAATTTGTCTCTATTTTTATCCACGCAAAGTATTTTAGGAGTCACAGTTGAGTCTAAGATGATACTTATGAGCAAAAATGAGTTCATCTGACATTTAAGATATGATAGCCTGACTTCGTCATACTCGTATTCTAGACAGAATGTGAGTCTGATACTGCTCCATAGGGCTTTGATTATGAGGCGTGTCTTAACCGAAACAGGAAAAAAAAACCTCTGCACCCCAATTGGATAGATCTACAACCAATCAGAGCAATTCAGTAAGTGACGTATGTTGAGCTACGCATAGTTGTCAACAGAACTCAACTGCACGCACGCTGGAAGTAGTAGTAAAATAATGAGTGTTGCTTCTTTTACTTGGTCCTCCATGAGTGCGACCAAAGGAGAAACCACAACGACCACAGGGTTTTCATTGCGTCCCATCTTCTTAGTGACCAACTGATGGTAATCAGCTGATAAAATAAACTTTTGCCGAATCCCGTAGGAAGGACGGCAAACACATCTTTCCGATCGACAAATGCCTTGATTGCAGTTCTCTGTTCGTCTTTTAAAATTAATGCGCTGTCGATTTCTTTTACAACAGACGCGATAGCGGAATCTACATCTCAATTCTCCAGCTGCAGTCAACTTTGAGGGAAACCAGTTCAACCCAAGCGCTCTTTCATAACTTGATGATTACCAAAAAATCATCAAAACATGTTGTGGGCGGGGTTCGGGCTGGCATCCAGGCTAAAGATATGAGAGAGCAATAAATAATAATAAAAATCATAATTCGTTACATTTATACAGTGCTTTTCTAGATACTCAAGGCGCTTTGACATATGGAAGGGGGGGAATCTCCTCAACCACCACCAATGTGCTGCATCCACCTGGATGATGGAACAGCAGCCATATTGCGCCAGAACGCCCACCACACAACAGCTTGTTGGTGGAGAGGAGACAGAAGCTGTGTCCCAATTCAGGCGCTGCATCCTTTGAAGGCCGCGTTTAGGGGGTGTTGGAGGTCCGAAATCATACTTACAGGGGTGGAAATCAAGCCGCGGAAAACATTTTTTTACCCACGGCAACAACTTAAAAGCGGCCCATTCCACGGGAAAACCTCGGACTTGGCAACACTGACAGTAAGCCGCATTTGAAGGAGCCTTCGTTGCGCCGCTGTAACACAATCGGCCTTCGGAGGATGCAGCCCCTGAATTGGGGCACAGCTAGAGTGATGAAGCCAATTAGTATATACATATATATATATATATATATATATATATATATATATATATATATATATATATGGGGTTGATTAGGAGGCCATGATGGATAGAGGCCAATGGGCAAATTTGGCCTGGATGCTGGGGTTACACCCCTACTCTTTTTTTAATGACCACAGAGAGCCAGGACCTCGGTTTAACGTCTTATCCGAAGGCGGTGCTCTTTGACAGTATAGTGTCCCCGTCACTATACTGGGGCGTTAGGACCCACACAGACCACAGGTTGAGCGCCCCCTGCTGGCCTCACTAACACCTCCTCCAGCAGAAACCTGGTTTACCCAGGAGTCTCCCATCCAGGTACTGACCAGGCTCAGCCCTGCTTAGCTTCAGTGGGACACCAGTCTTGGGCTACAGGGTGATATATGGCTGCTGGCTAAATGTTCCTCTCCTGTTGGAAATAAAGATTCTACATTAGTTTTCTTTATTCTCAGTTGTTTCTAGACAGCAATGAGATCTCCTGATTTCTTCTGAGAAATCGGTGCTAGCTGCTATACTTTAAGCGAAATTTGAAGAACGAACTGGTGTGATGTCGTTTCAAACAAAATCAGGACAAAACCAAGTTTGTTTTGGGAGTTCGAAACAGCTTGCCAAAGAGAAAAGTTAACTCTGAAAAGTTAACAAAATCTAAGTGGAGATGATGTAATAGGCGGGTATGGCTCTGAGGCTCTGCCTTCTTTGACGTGGAAATCTTCTCCGGTTCATTTATTTTGTTCAGTTTGTCGAGGTCAGACGCGAGTATAAACATGAACATATTAGAGAGCCTCTTTATAGTAGAAATGGAAGTGTAAGTCTATTTGAAAGCAACACTGTCACTGTTTTTTCATGTTTAATAGTGTAAAGCTTGGTTTAAAGCAAACTTTTGTAGACCTATAAAGTGCCATCTGAATAAAAGTGACGTAACTTGGCAAATTGCAAAGCTGGTGCAAACATATCCACATCGCTATGATCAGATACTTTCTTAACTGCTGTTTTCTCACTGCTGTCATTTTTGTTTTTTGTTATTGAGAGGAAAGCACGCAGCACGTTTATGTATTTATCTAAAAGTCGCTCTCAGCAGCGTGAACGGCATCTGGATGTTCATTAACAGTAAACCGCAAAGGTGTTTCCAACTTCTTTTTAACCCCTAAACGAAGAACAAAATAGAAGCTCGCTGTGAGTATATCAGGCCTTCAGACGACGCCAACCTTGGATCAACATCCAATCCGATATTATCCTCACACTGAATATTATCCTTATTTTGTAATCATTACGAGCACAAGTTATAGTTCCTGCGTAACACATTCGTTGTCTTCCCGATTGAATTTCATGATGGTAAAGAGGCTATATGCGTTTTTCTGAAATTTAAACTCGCGACTGACACCTGTGGCCAAAAAACAGGACTGCTCTTCATTTCTGCTCGCTCTCGCGGCGCGCGCTCGTACGTGCACACTTCACAATTTATCTGCTGCAAGGAGGTAAACATTATGTTTACAGAGGTAAGAACAGTCAAATACATATATTGTTTGAGATAAGTGTTCTCTTATCAAAACGTCAAACGTGTAGCTGACTACACAAAAAATTAATACATTAAATAAATAAACCAGTTTCGCCATTGGCCTACACGCTGATGAAGGGCGCACAGCCCGAAACTTTCGTAGAATATTAAAAACACAAATCTGAGCACTGTCCTTGACCACTTATTATACACAAGTAGCTTACTATCACCAAGTATGAAAGACACATATAATACATAATACTATTTAGCAATATTTATTGACTACATGTCTTATTACGTTAAATAAAATGCATCACACTTTACATCTTCATTTACCTCTTATTTTGTGTTAAGATATAGAAACAACAAACAATATAATGTAGCTTTACATGGCTATATAATAAATAATGCATCAGTTTTGTATAGCGCTTTTCTAGACACCCAAAAAGACTTTACATTACTGATGCACTCTTCTGCGTTTCTGATCACTATGAAGCGGCGGCAGCACGGGCGGGAGGGGCGCGGAGAAGGAGAGAGAGAACGCTCGAGGGAGTCATTCCGGCGAGCGTTTGCATCAGAAATGACGCCAGTGCGGCTCATGAGCGGCAGCTGCGCGTCTGTGAGAGGCGGAGAAGGCGAGAGCGAGGCTCGAGGGAGGGAGTCCGGCGAGCGCGTCGCGGTGGCCACAGGCTCCGGCGGCCTTTGAGAACGGCGCTTATTTTGCGCGGTCCTGCAAAGGGCGGAGTGACAGCTTGAGGGTTGAACACTTCGAGCCGAGCCCGCAGGGTCGTGTTGTATTACTGTTGGTGTCCGAGTTGTCCTGGGTCTCTTCTGTGTATTCGCAAAATCTATTGCACTGCTTGCGAGTGTAGGCTACTTGCTGACTAGCGGTGGTGACAGAGTCAGAGTGATCTGAAATGTTTAACATGAACGCGCTTGACGTCACATCCGCAGACAGCGCGGGAAAAATCCGACCCGACAGAAAATAGGAAAAATAGGATACAGGCTTATAGGTGCACCCACTGTGAGCGGACAAGGTGTCAGTATGCTCATCAGGAGATGTTTGAGTCATAAATGGTAAAATAAAAACGTTTATTTTGGGGGAAAAGTTGCATATAGCCCCTTTAACTAACCACATAACGTATTATATTAAAGCTGTGTATTACTGCCATATGACCATTACTTTGACACACTCATTTAATAAAAGAATACTTCCTAAATTGTAACATTGAAATGCTTTTTCTGTAAAGCTCTTTGAAATATGTATTGTGAAAAGCGCTATACAAATAAACTTGAATTGATTTCACAGCTCAATACTCTTGCTGTGTGTCAACAGTTGTGTCTTCTGTCTCGGTTGCACTTTTTATTTCTTTTCAAAAGGGATTTTAACGTTGATAAATTATATGTATAATCACACTTATCTTTCTCTCAGTGCCCCAAAATCCTTTACTGTACCAAACATGCCAGCGATGCCCTATTGTGCAAATCGTTTCCTCTCAACACCAAAGACATGTGTTTGCTTAGCTAATGTGAACACTTTGTCCGGATTCCTGGAACCTTTACAAAACCGCTTACATAATTTCCAAATAGTGCGACTTCAGACCCTGTTTATGGCTCTGTCGTTGGTCATTGTTGTGTTTTTTTGTGTGTGTGTGTGTGTGTGTGTGTGTGTGTGTTTTTTCTCGCTCTGATGCTGTTCTTGTTTTTGTTGTTGTTAAGTGGCAGGAAAGCAGTGACACAGTTGTAAATATTCAGTTTGGAGAGCGTAATCTCTGTTGGCCCGAGTCATGATAACATGGTGTACTACATCAGAGAGCTGATAGTAGAGTCGGGTTACTCATTCATGACTTTATGTCTGGCAGTGTTAAACCATCATGTTGACAGTGACTTTCACCTTAACACTCACTAATTGGTTTATGTACTGTGATTAGGAGTGTGACTATCTATATATATCCGATAATATTTCAAGAAATAAAGAAATCTGCATTTTTGTTTATTTAAAAAACAAAACAAAAAAGCCTCTTTCAACTATATTTTAGATATTTTAAATAAAACAGAAAAATCTGTTCCTTGTTCAACCATTTTTGTGTTTTCAAAGAAGAGTTTAAAGGTGCAGAATTTAAACTTTTGGCCCTCATGCGGTTAAAAAAAACTGCATGTATTTTGCAGAAGAACATTGTTTTGGTTGTGCTTCGGCTTTTGCGTGACTGTGCAGATAAATACGTTTCTTTCTCAAGACTACTAAAAAGAGAGATTATCAGCTCATAAAACATTCACTACTAGGTTTAAGAGATATAACTAGTTTAGATGGAAAGGATCTCAAGCTGACTAGCTGAAGACGTTACTGTAGCTTTACCCATTAATAGAGACAGTACTTCCTTGAAAATAAATTCAACACAGCGATACAACCATAATGAAATAACACTTCACAATAGATAATGCTTTACAATCAACTCTATTAAGAGAGCTACAAATGGAAATTTATCTGTTCAATAAAATTATTGTACTCACCTGTTGAGAAATAAAAACACCATCTCTTTTACATTTCAAATCCCTCAGTTCTCTCCATCTCTGAAAAGCTAATGTTGTTTATTGTACGAGCTCTTTCTCATTCACTTTTTACCAGCAGAATCTCCTCTATTCGTCGTTTGTTTAAAACGGGTGATTTTACGGAGGTTTGAGATTTATCTGCTCCATGTCAACCTTTCTCACTCGTTGAAGTATAAACACTTATAATAGTGAATCAGGGTAAGACAAAAACACGGTTTGGAATAAGGACTGATGATGTATTGTCTCATTATTTATATTTTGTTAATTTTGAAAAAAATAGATACATAGTGCACCTTTATGAAACTGTTACAGTCATTACAACAATAACTACCAGTCAGTCAGTCATATTTATTTATTTATAGAGCACATTTAAAAAACAACAGCTGTTGGCCAAAGTGCTGTACAAGTGTAAACAGGTATCCATAAAAACAGAAAACAACAGATAAACAATGCACAATATAATGCCACTACAGCCGCTTGTGACCATAAGCAGCAGTAAATAAGTGGGTTTTAAGCAACGATTTAAAATCAATGTATGTAGGTGCAGTCTTTATATAAGATGGCAGATTGTTCCAAAGCTGTGGAGCGGCCACTGAAAAGGCACGATCTCCTTTTAACTTTAGACGTGTCCTCGGGACAGTCAGCTGTAGACTACTGGTAGACCTGAGATTTCTAAAAACATGATGGTGGGCTAAAAGGAGATCAGAGTTGTATGAAGGACCCAGTCCATGCAATCCCTTATAAACAAACAACAGTGTTTTGAACTCAATACGATGTTTAACTGGAAGCCAATGGAGAGAGAACAATACTGGCGAAATATGTTCTCTTTTCCTTGTTCCTGTTAGCAATCTAGCAGCAGCATTTTGGACCAGTTGAAGACGTGACAGAAGGGACTGTGAGACACCCAAGTATAGTACATTGCAGTAGTCTAATCTCGATGAAATAAAAGCATGTATCACAGACTCCATGTCTCTGGGTGATAGAAATGACTTAATTTTCGCAATATTCTTTAACTGATAAAAGCAACTTCTGACCACACCATTGATCTGTTTATCAAAAGTCAAAGCAGAGTCAAAAATAACACCCAGATTTCGAACATGTGTATGGATATTGCCAGATAAAGGTCCCAATTTACTGGCGACAACCTCTGTGAACTTCGATGAGCCAAAAATCAGGACTTCCGTCTTGGAATCATTTAACTGAAGGAAGTTGGCAGACATCCACTGTTTAACGTCCCTCAAACAATCAAATAAACACTGCAAGCTAGAATCATCCTTTGGATGTAAAGGAACATAACACTGGGTATCATCTGCATAGCAGTGGTATGATACATTATACTTGGTAAAAATAGTATACAGCGGAAGCATGTATAAGGAAAACCACCATAGAACAAAAACAGTAAAAGGCTCCATTCTTCCTGATCTGTCTGAAAAACAGATCCAAGCTTTGTCACACAGAAGTCAACAGCGCGCTGGAGTAGATCTGTATCGCGCGGTCATGACAGCAGGTACACTGTTGCGCTGCGTCTTGTGGGTGTCAAGGTCAGCAAATAACCAGAGCAAAGATGACAAAACAGAAGGAAAGAGAAAATAGATCCATTTCCCAACTTAATACAGGATCATTTAGCACACAACCTGTTTCTTTGGTCATTAGCTTATAAGAGCACTCAGTAGGGTGTTGACTAACTGGGTTTAAGGAAAGACCTGAAGGCTGGGGGTTAGAAGAGGAGGATGGGTAGAAACTCAACAGAAGCGCTGTCAGAGAGGCCTTTAAGAGGGAGGCAATCGCCCTGGTTACTCAGTAACCCGGAGCAACAGTTGTCGCTCACCTCTCCCCTAATACCCTTCACCCTCAGGCCCACGTGAAGAGGAGCTGCTCCGATCCGCCCAGCTCTCTCTATCGGAAGCTGGAAACTAATGCCTAAAACACTTTGATCATAAAGAGACTTCCTCCTTGTGATCTTTGCAATTGTGTTTGGGGCTGGGTGTGGCGGATTGGAGCGTTTGTTTAAATGACAGCTTGTCAAATCAGCCAATTCTTCTTACGATTGTGTTGACATTCTGCGTTTCAATAGCAAAGCCATAATACAGTAAAAAAAATGCACGGGTACCTCACCGCATGCACCATAATCCAGAGGCCCGAGAGGTTTGTGTGACTCACTGGAGGAGTGCCGTGGCTTTTGTGCGCTAGATGCATGTTGTGATTTTGTCACACACACACACACACACACACACACACACACACACACACACACACACACACACACACACACACACACACACACACACACACACACACACACACACACGTCCAGACTAGCACAGGGAGGTGCTGAACGGTTGGTGGCAAGAGGAACCAGACTGAACCAGTCAAAGTTCTGAGACTGCTTTCCGCAGCCAGGGAGGGTGTGACTGAAGCCTGTTTGGAGGCCAAGGTTTTGACTAACGCCTGGAATGGTACAAACACACAGACTCTGGTTAGGGTCACTCTATTAGGATTGACTCAAGAATAAGAGAGCTGCTTCTTCTGTGGGACACCCCAACATTTGCTGATATACTTTTCCATGAATAGCACTTGTGTCCCTCAGATTGAGAAGCTCTATGGTTAAATAATACAAAAAAAACATTCTTGACTATTTGTCAAAAATACATACATATTTGGAATAGTAATTTTGAGGTTGATTTGATGCTATAGAAAATTTAAAATAATAATAATAATTGTATTACATGAGGTTCTTTGTACCTCAGTTTCAGTCAGGTTATGAATGCAATTTGGATGCATTGTAATTTTATTAGCCAAATATACACTCACCTAAAGGATTATTAGGAACACCATACTAATACTGTGTTTGACCCCATTTCGCCTTCAGAACTGCCTTTATTCTACGTGGCATTGATTCAACAAGGTGCTGAAAGCATTCTTTAGAAATGTTGGCCCATATTGATAGGATAGCATCTTGCAGTCGATGGAGATTTGTGGGATGCACATCCAGGGCACGAAGCTCCCGTTCCACCACATCCCAAAGATGCTCTATTGGGTTGAGATCTGGTGACTGTGGGGGCCATTTTAGTACAGTGAACTCATTGTCATGTTCAAGAAACCAATTTGAAATGATTCGAGCTTTGTGACATGGTGCATTATCCTGCTGGAAGTAGCCATCAGAGGATGGGTACATGGTGGCCATAAAGGGATGGACATGGTCAGAAACAATGCTCAGGTAGGCCGTGGCATTTAAACGATGCCCAATTGGCACTAAGGGGCCTAAAGTGTGCCAAGAAAACATCCCCACACCATTACACCACCACCACCAGCCTGCACAGTGGTAACAAGGCATGATGTATCCATGTTCTCATTCTGTTTACGCCAAATTCTGACTCTACCATCTGAATGTCTCAACAGAAATCGAGACTCATCAGACCAGGCAACATTTTTCCAGTCTTCAACTGTCCAATTTTGGTGAGCTCTTGCAAATTGTAGCCTCTTTTTCCTATTTGTAGTGGAGATGAGTGGCACCCGGTGGGGTCTTCTGCTGTTGTAGCCCATCCGCCTCAAGGTTGTGCGTGTTGCGGCTTCACAAATGCTTTGCTGCATACCTCGGTTGTAACGAGTGGTTATTTCAGTCAAAGTTGCTCTTCTATCAGCTTGAATCAGTCGGCCCATTCTCCTCTGACCTCTAGCATCAACAAGGCATTTTCGCCCACAGGACTGCCACATACTGGATGTTTTTCCCTTTTCACACCATTCTTTGTAAACCCTAGAAATGGTTGTGCGTGAAAATCCCAGTAACTGAGCAGACTGTGAAATACTCAGACCGGCCCGTCTGGCACCAACAACCATGCCACGCTCAAAATTGCTTAAATCACCTTTCTTTCCCATTCTGACATTCAGTTTGGAGTTCAAGAGATTGTCTTGACCAGGACCACACCCCTAAATGCATTGAACCAACTGCCATGCGATTGGTTGATTTAGATAATTGCATTAATGAGAAATTGAACAGGTGTTCCTAAAAATCCTTTAGGTAAGTGTATACTTATACACAAATATATGATATTAAAAGAAAATTGATAATTAAACCAGATAAATATTTATATACACATAATACATTTATATACCGTGCTTAGCATAAGTGAACACACCCATGCTAAAGTTGACTAACGAAGAGAAATAAAAAAATCATCTTTTGGAAATAGATCTTATTGCTTGAATTAATAAAAAAAAATGAGGAAAACTCCAACCTTTAAGGACACCAATTTTCTTTGTGAATGAATAATGTATCGTAAATAAATAAATGTTCTTCCTTAAAATACAGGGTTTATAAGTCAGGACACCCCTGTATTAAATTCCCATAGAGGCAGGCAGATTTTAATTTTTAAAGGCCAACTTATTTTTTTATGTTAACTTTTTGTTTACAGAAATGTGTCTGTGGAGATTTCTGGGTGGTTAATTATGCTGTTTGCCATTACTCTTCTTTAACCTTTTGAATTTTATAAACGTTAGAAACCATACGAAAACAACCAGAGACAGAATATGTAATTCAAGAACAGTATTTATAAATTTGAACATCTCAGATAAAGTTGTTGTGGTCTGGTGCCTTAAGTCATGTAACAAAAGCAGATTATTCAATCTCGGGCTGGGCAGCTGGAAAACTTTTCCACACATGTAACGGGAAGGAGGACTTCGCCGAAACAAACTAAACTTTCAGCACTGACACGCGGGGTCAGAGCCAAGTGCTCATTAATTGTAATTGAAAAGTAAAACATGAACTCTCTCTCTAGCCTTTCTGCTGCCGCTGAAGCACTAATTGAATGTTTTTTCAAATTTACCGAGCAAACGTGTTTTTTTCTCACGTCAAAGGAGGCAACATTTGAGAACTTCAAGTTTCAAGGCCATGTAGTGTACTTAAAGTTGAAAAAACAAACTTTATTCAGATATACACATTTAAAATATTGTCTTCTGGGAAAATGAACTAAATAGGGGCGAATACAAAGTTTCGTCCAATCAGATGCTCTCTAATGCCATGGAAATCCCACATTTCTTCCCTGGCGTTGCATCAATAATCGGCTAGTGAACAAAAGCTTCATTCACAGGCTTCCCTACAAAGAGCAGAGTAAAGACAATAAGCAAAGCCATTTACAGCAGGTTACTGTCCATCGCCGCTGTGAAAAGACTATCTCACGCTCTACGTGACTCCTGGTTTTGTTCCTTTGGCTGCTTCGCTTTGGACAGACACGTAAATGAATGGCCGTGGGTGAATCACACACACGGATGGAGATGAAGTCTCGAGTCCTGACTCACAAGATGAATCACGCAACCTGTTGAAAGCCCAAGTCATCGGAGCAGCTGTCTCAACACAGCGAGGTTACAGCCCTCCATCGGTACTCGCGGTGGGGTGTGTTTTCATGGCTATCAATCTGTGGGCGTATTTTGGATTCTTTTTCCGATTTTTTGGCCTGAGAGAGTTCAGCTGGTCGACTTCACAATAACAGTTGAACTCGGTGGCCACTTCGAAACAGGTTGGAAAATAAACAGTTTCAAGTGCCCGCTCGGAAAAATACGGCCGTTTACCGGTTAAGAAATGGCTCATATTGTGTTAAGTTACTGTTACTCAGGATAAGCTCTCTTAAGGTCATTTCCTGCCATTCAGTGGCGACAGATCTCCACTTACTTTTGGCCGCGAGTCCTTAGCTGGCAAACACGGTCCGAGATGGTATTGAAAATAAGCTGGGTAAGCAAATAATAATTGTTCCATCACGGCACATTGGTAAATGGAAACTGGACAAAGCTGGGACTTGAAAATATCTCGATGACATTTATGCACAGTTGTTCAGAGTAGTATATTTGGTACAGTTAGTGTACAGAGTTTTTAAATCATAAGAAAGATTTACAGTACACATTAATATATTGTGTACAAATTAATAATAATAATATATGCGTGTGTGTATAATTAATTAAATAAAATACTTACATTTTTATATAATGTCTGTTCAATCTTTAAAAAATTACAAATAATTTATGTATTTTATATAATGTATTTTAAGATATTTTAGAATATATACATATATACTGTATATGTATGTATATATATATATAATTATATATATATATATATACACTCACCGGCCACTTTATTAGGTACACCTGTCCAACTGCTCGTTAACACTTAATTTCTAAGCAGCCAATCACATGGCGGCAACTCAGTGCATTTAGGCATGTAGACATGGTCAAGACAATCTCCTGCAGTTCAAACCGAGCATCAGTATGGGGAAGAAAGTTGATTTGAGTGACTTTGAACGTGGCATGATTGTTGGTGCCAGAAGGGCTGGTCTGAGTATTTCAGAAACTGCTAATCTACTGGGATTTTCACGCACAACCATCTCTAGGGTTTACAGAGAATGGTCCGAAAAAGAAAAAACATCCAGTGAGCGGCAGTTCTGTGGGCGGAAATGCCTTGTTGATGCCAGAGGTCAGAGGAGAATGGCCAGACTGGTTCGAGCTGATAGAAGGGCAACAGTGACTGAAATAACCACTCGTTACAACCGAGGTATGCAGCAAAGCATTTGTGAAGCCACAACACGCACAACCTTGAGGCGGATGGGGTACAACAGCAGAAGACTCCACCGGGTACCACTCATCTCCACTACAAATAGGAAAAAGAGGCTACAATTTGCAAGAGCTCACCAAAATTGAACAGTTGAAGACTGGAAAAATGTTGCCTGGTCTGATGAGTCTCGATTTCTGTTGAGACATTCAGATGTTAGAGTCAGAATTTGGCGTAAACAGAATAAGAACATGGAACCATCATGCCTTGTTACCACTGTGCAGGCTGGTGGTGGTGGTGTAATGGTGTGGGGGATGTTTTCCTGGCACACTTTAGGCCCCTTAGTGCCAATTGGGCATCGTTTAAATGCCACGGCCTACCTGAGCATTGTTTCTGACCATGTCCATCCCTTTATGGCCACCATGTACCCATCCTCTGATGGCTACTTCCACCATGTCACAAAGCTCTAATCATTTCAAATTGGTTTCTTGAACATGACAATGAGTTCACTGTACTAAAATGGCCTCCACAGTCACCAGATCTCAACCCAATAGAGCATCTTTGGGATGTGGTGGAACGGGAGATTCGCATCATGGATGTGCAGCCGACAAATCTGCGGCAACTGTGTGATGCCATCATGTCAATATGGACCAAACTCCCTGAGGAATGCTTCCAGCACCTTGTTGAATCTATGCCACGAAGAATTGAGGCAGTTCTGAAGGCAAAAGGGGGTCCAACCCGTTACTAGCATGGGGTACCTAATAAAGTGGCCGGTGAGTGTATATATATATATATAATTAAAAAATATCAGAGAGACTTTTTGTACAATTCTTAAACATGTAAACACAATTATTATATAAACCATGACAATATATAAATATAAAATGTTTATATATGATATATTTATTTAAAGATATTTTAAAATATTTTACAAAAAAATCATTTTTAATTGAAAAGATTTTTTATTAATCTTTCAAAGTACACAAAAATAAAAATAAAATGTTGTATATATATATATATATATATATATATATATATATATACACACACACATTTTATGTTTATTTTTGTATATATATATATATATATATATACACACACACACACACACTATATATATATTTATTAAAACATTTTTTTTTTAAATAATTTCTGTTTAAAATAAATAAAAATGTACAATCATATCCATTACCACGCAAACTAAAACACATCTTCATTCACATATTCTTTCCATGAGTCTCTCTCTCACTGAAATACCTGATGATTTTGTATTTAATTAATTAAAAAACAATTTATCATTGTGCAAAAAAAAAAGAAATCAAGCTTTTGTGTCTGGTTGTTATGTTGGAATGCTAAATATAATGGTAGAACTGTTTGTATTCTGACCCGTCAGGACCCGATGTGAGATCCACCAATCAGAGAGCTTCCCGAATCTCAATCGATTTTTTGATTGGTTAAAATGAATGAAGAACATCTCGTGCTTTTCAGTGAACATCCACGGGATCGACGCCTGTAGTTGCTGGCATAGTTTGAAAGTTTGTTTGTTTTTGCCCATTTCACCTGCAAACAGCACTAAACATATGTGTGTTTCACTATGTGAATTCTTATGCAAGATTATTAATTATTATTTTAGAGCTCTTATGTGGTCATGCAGCTATGAATCATATCAAGAGAGCCCGATAGAAATTGGTCCAAGTTCATATTTAGACGTGCTTGCTGGTCGTTATAGAAACGGTTGATCAGATGGTCCGGCGAGCATGTGAGTCAGTGATGTGACTGCTCATATCTCATCTGCTGTCACGAAATCAGAAGAGAACACTGCTGATTGCATAATTGCCATCACGACTCATATAATTACTTGCCATTTTAACAGATGTTTTTTTGTGTGTGTGTGTGCAAATCAAATTGCAGTAGACCGACTGCAGCCACCAGGAGCAGATAGGATCTCCAAAGCAAGAAACAATCACTGAGAATATAAAACCAGTAGTGGCTCTATAGAAAGACAAGAGCTGAATATGTTGGAGGCTGCCTTTTCTGCTCTGATTTTGTGATACGATCTGCATAGTGAATTTAAAATAGGTTTAAAGTTGCAGAGAGTATTGAACTTTTATTGATTGCTGAAATTAACATCAAATTAATCTGAAAATGTCCTTGTACAGCAAAACAAATCAACCTAATTCAGTCTCTCTCTCTCTCTCTCTCTCTCTCTCTCTCTCTCTCTCTCTCTCTCTCTCTCTCTCTCTCTCTCTCTCTCTCTCTCTCTCTCTCTCGTGTATTTTAATAAGGAGAAGAACTATTTTAACAGATTGTTCTGCTCTTGGATGGATTAACAGAATATAATATTATTAGTGCTGGGCAACGATTACTCGCATCCAAAGGAAAAGTCTGTGTTTACATAATATATGTGTGTGTACGGTGTATAATTATTTTGTATATAATAAACAGATATCCATGTATATATTTAAGAAATATTTGCATGTATATACATTTATATATGATTTATATTATATATAAATATAAATGTATATACTGTATATACATTTATATTAATATTATATATAAATATAAATATTTTATATATAAATAAAATAAAATTCTTATAATTATACAAAGTACACACACATATATATTATGTAAACACAAACTTTTCTTTTGGATGCGATTAATCGCAATTAATTGTTGCCCAGCACTAAATAAAATAATAATAATTATAGGTTACACTTTATTTTAAGGAGACATAGTTACATTGTACTTACTCAATAACTACCGAGTAATATTAATGAACTACATGTACTAACTATAGATTTATGGTTATAGGTAGGTATAATTGATATTAACAGTAAATTTGGTATAATGTACTGTTATTACTGTAGTAAGTGCATGTAGTAATGTGTAACTACGTCACCTTAAAATAAAGTGTTACCGAATTATATATTGGTCACAACTTTAACACTGTTAATCCACTCAAGACCAGAAATATCAGTTAAGTAAGTAATTTTTTAGGTGTATTTTTTTATAACTTTGTGCTTTATTTGCTAATTGACTAAACCTCAATGGAGTGTAAGCAGAACGTATAAAAATGTATGAATGAGATTGTACGAACTGAAAAACGTGAAATAGTTGCCATTGGTTTTCATGTCATAAACTAGAGATTCTCACTCTCTGTGACCAAAATATACCTTCCTCATTTTATATACTAGAAATGATTATTCAGACTTTGTATTAAATTCAGATCCTATGACGTGGTGTGTGATGACATGAAATGCTGGGGATCCACCACCGCCATTTCACAACTCACGAAACTACTCGAAACGGTGGCGAAACACGTCTAGGTGATTAAAATAACTGTACTAAACATTACTAACAGTTGATTTTAACCCCATACAGTGGCATTTTTAGAATGAAAACGTTGAGAGTTCATTGCATCCGAAGTGGGCGATCAATACGAACATGCAATCAAACTTGAATAACCGTGATGCCAACATAAATTGGTCTGAAACCAAGCAATGAAGTCAATGCAGCACTCTTTTCCCTGTCACCCAGCCAGCCAGCTCTCCAGCTGTTTGCTTAACCCGATCACACGCAGATCTGCCCATCTCAGGAGCACTTCTCACACACATCCCCAGAGATACGAGGTATCCTGCTCAGACTTGCCTTTCTGAATCCAGTCCAAATCCCACTGGTATCAAACATGCCTGTTGTCATATAGTAGCATATAACTTTATCACAGAAGTCAAGTAATTACCAGAGCCATGAGGCTGAATCAGACGTGTTTATATGGATTACTGTAACATCAAATGGAGGAGGTGTGAGGAGTCATGGAGGTTTCCACACTACAGTTTTAGGTGGAGATGTTTAGCATGGTTTAAAATGACTAACTCATCTTTTTTTCTTTTTTTTTGAAAAATGATAAATTGAGGATTATTATGTGTGTGTGTGTAGATATATCCCTACTAAATAGATAATTAGACAGACAGACAGATATACAGTAGATAGATATATATAGATCAGTCAATCCACCCCACACAACCCAGCTAATCGGGGTGAGGTGTAAGAAAAA
Source organism: Rhinichthys klamathensis goyatoka (assembly GCF_029890125.1). Classification (NCBI taxonomy): domain Eukaryota; kingdom Metazoa; phylum Chordata; class Actinopteri; order Cypriniformes; family Leuciscidae; genus Rhinichthys; species Rhinichthys klamathensis. Next base: position 693,824 of record NW_026606765.1, on the reverse strand, counting down.
GCCCTGACCTGCTATTCTCTGCTCCAGACCGGAGGCCCTACTTAACAGTCTCCTAGTATGAGTCTAATGAGGGTTAGTATTTCAGCTCAAGGGCTCAAAGCTCTCGAGACCTGGTCACAGCTCTCTCACTGCGGCCTGGATTCAACAAGCCAAAGGCAGGCTGTATTAATTAAAGCGGACGGATTCTCCCAGGGATTCCAGGAGCGTGAGAGAGAGAGAGAGAGAGAGAGAAAGGGAGAGAGAGTATGTGTGTGCAAAGGAAAATGCAGACACCTGTTGTCAGAGCTTAAACTATAGATAGTGCACTCAGAACTCCACGGGTGTAACTGGGTTACGCAATTCATTACGCTAACGGGACATTCTGTCCTGTCTTATTTCTTGTTATGCTACAGTAATTCTAAGTCAGGTTACGTAAGCATTTAGTACTTTTGTAATGGAGGACGTAATATTGTTGTTTTGTATAATCAGCTTGTATAATGCTAAAGGAACTCGGGACTATAGTTGGGGGCACAATCGATCCCCCAGGCCCTGTGATGAAGGAGCCCATAAGTCTTTGTTGGGAAAGCTACTTTAAATGCAGCTAAGCTCATAATAATTTAAAGCAGTTAATCTGCAGTAAAGCTACTACATAGTTAGCTATAAACTACAAGCTACTAACAAAAGCTAACTGCATAAATGCAAAAAAATGTATTTATTTAAAACAGAATACATAACAAGCGACACAGGGATTAGGTAAACACACACACACACACACACTCATTCATTCAAAATAGAAAACATATGAAGCCATACAGGGAATACCTGAATATTTATTTGTTTTTTTTTGTTTAAAACAAAAGGCATAAAAAGCCACACACGGATTAAGTAAATATTTGCTTATCTATTTATCTATTTAAAACAGAACAGTTAAAAGCGCACACAGGGAATAAAGTAATCATTATTTATTTTTGTATTAATTAATTAATTTATTTATACATAAAAGCCCGCAGGGAACAAGTTAATGACTTATTTATTTATGACAGAATACATAAAAGCCCAAGGCAATAATGTCTAAATCAAATTTTGTTGTTGTTGTTGTTGTTTTTTACAAAGAAACTAAACAAAAAGCACGAAAAGCCACACAGAGAATAAGTGTATCTTTTTTAAACATATTCATTCATATGATTCATTTAAATGAACTGATTCACTCAAATGAATCAGACTTCCTAACAAAAGCATGAGAGAGGCATTTTTATTGCAATTGAAACTGTGTCCACAATACAACATGACATTAAAAAAAAATTCTTATAAATGAACTTGATTATAGTAAAACACTTCCACAAATCCAAAAATATTGTTAATAGCATCACTACTTAGTTACTACTCACAAAAAAATGTAAAAGTGACATAATTGGTGTACATATAAATAATCTTTTAACCATTCATTAAACTTATAATACACATTTTATATTTTTTGTAGATAAAATCGGCCTGGAAACCGCCTTAGTGATGCATACTAAACTACACACATTGTTATATATATATATATATTTTTTTTTTTTTTTATCAGAGTAACCATTACACATGTTGTCTCTGATTTGTGAATTCAAACAACGACTCTGATGCAAGTACGTCCCCTTTCCTTGGTTCAGCCCTGGAGGTCTTTATGGGGTGAGAATTGTTGCATTATTCCAAATGAATAGATTGAGATTCACAAACAAATGTAAAGAGATTCACAAAAATGTATCAAATTCACAAATAGATTAAGATCTACACATACATATAAAGAGTTTCACAAAAAAAAAATTAAAATTCACAAATACATAAAATGAGATTTGCAAAAAAAAAAAAAAAATGTATGTGTTTTATGTCACAAACACAACTCTGCCTGGCATTTATCTGTGAACCACTTTCTGTGCATTTGTAAATCGCTGCACACATTTGTGAATCTATACAAATAATGCAACAATTCTAACCCCTTGTTTGTCCGGGGCTACAGGTTGTGTTGTAATGTCTCTCTAACCAGGCGCTGATGGATTGGTTTGGAAAAGCTCCTGGTAGAGGAAAGCACGTGCCGTACGGCGTAGCAGGTGGCAAGCGCTGACTTGACAGCAATTAGATGTACAAATCTTTGATTAGACTCATGGGAGCGGAGTCATTACTGCGGCTGAGTGCTTCCCTCTCTCGCTCTCTCTCTCTCTCTCTCTCTCAATCTCACTCTGTCTTTCGCGTTCATCACCTTCTCTCTTTCACTGACATTTTAACTCAATCATCAAATGAAACCGTCCTTAGCTGAACTTTATTTTTTTGTTAGCTTGATAAAATAAAAAGTAGTTTTTTTTAGCAAAAGAAGTATAATTTTGTATTAATAAAATATCATAATTATATTACCTTTATTATTAAATAATATTTTTAGATATGAATATATGATGACATACATTACTGCATATACATTTTATGAAACATCTAATGTTATTTTTATTCCTTTTCAATTGTTACATTATTGTTTGCAACTTTCTATTGAGCCTTATTCACCTTTTGTCTCTGTAGGTTTGTTTCATATCTGTGGTGTACAATAACGTGCTCCTTGAGCTGGGAATAATTTATGTGACGAAGAATAAATATACAAATAAATTAATTAAGTTACATCAAGCTATCAAACAACAATGTATCACAATGGATTTTTTATCATTAATTAAAATTAAAATAAAGGTCTTTTTTAGCAGAAAGTAGTTAATTGAAAATATGCTTAAACAACACAATCATAATTTTTGAGAAGCTCGTCATTTGGTGTTAGTGTTGTAAATTTAGTGCTTGACTCACGAAAGCAGCTTCAAGTGTATTTGCACGTGTAAAGTAGATAGAGGGTGTAATAATGCGTAATGACGGCCTTGAAGATGTAGCCTGTTTTGGGAGAGTTGAATTTTGCTCTAAATAACTGTCATTAACTCCAAGATAACAGTTTGTTTTAACATGAATGGCAGTTTGTTCGGCTTAAGTGCTTTGGAAATGCCACTGTATTTCACAAGGGCAGTTTGTCACAGAAATGCTCAGCAATAACCAAGAGTATTTGTATTGGTCATGCCGTATATACAGAAAACTGCTTTTTTTTAAATGTCCTTTTTATGGATCAAAAGCACTTCAAGACCGCAATAAATATATTTAGTCATAATAAATGATCTTCTGTAAATAACTGAAATTAAACATTTTTTTGATCACCTGTTATTTAAATTCTATCACTATGATATTAAGGATAAAGTACAAACTACTCCTGGAAAGTCTAGACGGCAGCAGAAGATTGAAGGGTTAATTAGAGAAAGGAGACAGCTGAGGAAGCAATGGAGAAGAGCAGAACAAAGTCAGAAGGAGGGACTCTATCTCTTACAAAGGGCCATAAAAGATAAGCTTGCAACATTGCGCAGAGCTGAGCGCTTACGGAAACGCTACAAAAAGGAGCGTGCGAGAGAGAATTTCTATAAAGACCCATTCAAATTCGTAAAGAAGTTATTCACCAGTGAGAAGAATGGCACATTAAAAGCATCTAAGGTTGAGCTGAAGAGATATTTGGAGGAAACACATACAGATGCAAAAAGGCATGAGCCTATGTCAATTCCGTCAGACATCCCACCTATCAACCCACCAGAATACCAAATGGAGGACTGTGCACCTAAGTGGAAAGAGTTGGAGCAGGTTGTGAGAAAGGCAAGGGCTTCATCGTCTCCAGGGGCCGGTTTCACAAAGCTATTTTAGACCGGTCTATAGAGTTAGACAAGTCTAAAATGAGCTCATAGACTAGTCTAATGCAAGTTTGCATGTTTCACAAAAATAAAGACTGACTTAATTTAGACCAAAAACATTAGACACCTTTCCCCCAGGCTAACTTAGGTCTAATACTCTGTTACCTTGGCAGCCAGCAGTAACAATCAGTTACATTAAAAACAGCCGAAAGATAAGGGAAAATGGCTCATAATTTGTGGTTTGCTGACGACGTTATGGAGAGAGTTATGAGAAGGGAAAGGGTTTTTAGGGACCGCAGTAACCTACTGGAAATATATTTTTGTATCTTTTCTGTACGTCTTTAACGCTCCGCTCAATGGTCAGTTTAACGCTGTTAACTGTCTGTGGCGAGCAGGACGAGGTCGAGGGACGTGAGAGCGGCGCGAGGCCGGTGGCGTGAGTGATAAAGAGCGACACCTGTGAGACGCACCAGTCTCGTATCTCTCACGGAGGAGCGGAGGCATAAAGGAGGAGCGACAACTGAGGGCTTGAGACGAAGAACCATATAAGTCCATATTTTCAAATTTTGAATAATAACATTTTTTTAATTTGGACTCTGAATATTATATATATTTTTTTTTTTTTACTTGAAGATAGACAACAAAAGTTTCACAATTCTAATGAGATAAGATTTTTTAGTATCAATCTTAAAAATAAAAAGTTAGAGTAATTTACATTTCTGGAATGTGGAAGAACAGTATAAGTCCAGTTAATGTGGAATAACAGTATAAGTCCAATTCATCATATCACTTAAACCACTGGAGATTTGATTCCTTTACCTTAGTTTTAATACAGTAACAGAACCTTAAAGAAAATATTAAACATTTCTTTCTTTCAATTTCTTTTATTTTTTTACCAACATAAATCACAGAACAAAAACACAGACAATACAGTACGAACAATGAACAATACATAGGCCTACTTATAGTACAGAAAATAAACCGTACATACAATCAACAACAGTAATAACTGTAAACAATACATATTTACAATGCAGACATACATCATCATCATTCCTTGCTATGGTGGTTCCATATGCTAGTTTACCATTTTATAATACATTTCATAAATCACCCAATTCATTCATTTACTAAATAAATAACTATATATTCCATTTATACAACATAATATAAGGCATACAAGATAAACTACAACTACTATTATGATTAATTTTACACAATATACACAATATACCCCACCTTACCCTGCACATGACCTACACATACCAGGCTACTCTTCGCATTCTAATGCCCCATAAAATGCTTAGGCCTCCGCTGGCATGTAGGCTAGCATTTTCATAAGATCCCGGTGCTTCTCCTTCTTGACGGGCAGAGGGTCCTCATAAGCACGAGCATACGTGGTGGAGAACAAGGGAGCTGGAGGTGGTTGATTCTTCCTCTGTTTGGTGATCAGCCAGGTCTTCCATCCCTCGTAGAGGCTGTGGCTCCCTTTTGTGTGGACACACCATGGATCAGCAGCTGAAATCATGATTCAACAAGAAATTCAATAAAGATTCTTCTTTCACGCACATATCCCCAACACTGTTAATCTCAGAAGACCTACTCTTTTGTTTTTTACCTGTCACTTTCAACCACATCATGGATGTGATTAGCAAGCCAGGTGGACGCTTTAATGTTGCATCAGGGAGCTGCCTGAAGTCCGGACATTTCATCTCAATGACTTTGAATGGATGCTGCTGCCTGGCTCCACGGATCATCTCGGCGACGTCGCTGGGGGTGTGGAGTGTGGACACCTTACGCCTCTTGTCCAGCGTGGCAAAGGAACGGTCACAGGGAAGGAAGGAGTGACCAGACACCATGAACTTCTGCTCTATCTGACTGAAGTACCCTCTAGATACGAGCAGGGCCATGAGGTTTAGGACTCGCCAGTTGTTGTTCTGCCCACAGCATCGGTCGCTATAGATGACGAGCTTCCGTTCCTTTGCCTGGACTAGGGGAGCAAAAGATGTTTCTGCCCACTTCAAAAGACAGCTTGCCACCTCGATGGAACCTCTGTGAGCGATGCCCTCATGCCAGAGGCACATTGTAGGAGGATCGTCAGTGCCCATCTCCTGGATACAGAGGTTGTAGTTGGCCAGCTGCCGTTGATAGTACACGTTGGAGTGTGTCAGGTTTGGCGTGAACACTACCCCCTGCATGTCGATACAAATGAGATGGGAGTCATCATTGGCTTTGGCCCACTCTGTGTCAGCCTGCAACTGGGTGTACACTTTTTCAGCTTTCCGGTGGTGAAGCTCACTCTCGGCTGCGATCTTCAACCTTTCTCCTTCTGTTGTAGCAGCTGTTAATTTTAAAAACAGGGCGTCACATTTCGCACAAGTGTCACTTCTTGGCTGCCCAAAACTGAGGTTCTGCTGCTTGAAGATGTCCCTATAGAGCCAGAACTTTGCAGTGGATGTTGGATTGTGTTCCTTGTACAGGCGGAACATGCGGAGCAGGTTTAAATTGGGGTTCAGGTACTCCCTCTCCACATCTCCCTTCATCCGTGAGTAGTGGTTCGGTTGGCGTGGGAAGCTCAAGATATGTGTTCATGCGACGAACAACCGTATAAGTCCAAAAAAACAAAAATTGAGATAACCATGTGACTTGAATGTATGTGTGCCACTTTGTATACAGAATCACTTTGGGGGTGTGTTCGCGCGACCAAAACTCTGTATTTTAAATTTTAAAATAGTCTCACGCGGAAAAACCGTTTATGTCCACTAACGAAAAATGGAGACGCCGGTTGCTTTCATGTCCGCTGCGGACATTAAAAGGCAAAACCTCGGCAAAAAAAGGAAAGCGAACATGAATGAATGGAAGGACAGAGCAAGGAAGTCTTTGAGGGATGCTGGGAAACCATATGTGAACCGGAGAGGAGAGCAAAAACGAGGAAAAAGTCCACCGAAAGAGGTGAGTGAAAGAACCGTATACAAAGTATCTAACTTACTGTTACAGTCAGAGGGGCGTGTAGGCTCCTGCGCGTCGTCTACTACAGTTCATTCAGATAGCTCACTCTGTTTAACGGATCAATTCATGAATGGGTCGAAATTAATGCTGTAGGCTACTACTCCTTTTAACCGAGGATAAATTAATCGAAACATTATAGCTGCGTTTGATGTCTGGCTAGCCAGTTACTTTGTAACGTAGCTGGTTACAGTCAGGGGGCATATTACTGGGCGTCTAACGTTACTAATGTTCATACAGCTCTGACTGTTTAGCGAATCAAGTCATGAATGGGTCGAAATGAAAGCTGAGAAAATTAGACTTTGATTGCTTTTTGTCTTCACTGAAATTGGTAAAAAATAAATAAATAAAAAGTCATTGACGTGTTCAAAATATTTTGATATACTTTTTGGATCCCATGTTACCATTTATGCAACACTTTGTTTTGTAATATTGTATGCTATATTTGTTTGTTACTCATTTTTTAATAAATAAAATAAATAAAAGGTAATAATAAAAAAATGCATTGATTGTGTAAGCTGTTATATATTATAGGTAGTAACCTTAATAGCTGCTAATAGCTCTAGTGTTCTATAGCTATATATAACAAAAAAACTCTAATGTGACTTTGTTTTTGTTAAGGGCAAGGTGTGCAAGGAGACGTGTCCCAGGCAGTGTTCAAGCCTAACAGAACAAAGAAAACTCCAGCTCTTCACAGAGTTTTATGCTGTCTCTTATGAGAGGCAGCAGGTTATCATTCTCTCTGGTTTGGAGCAGGTAGGCTAACTTAAGCAATTCATGACCATATCATGTCAACAGTATGCAATGCATCACATTGTAGGCCCATGAAATAACCAGTGAATTGAATACTACTGTATGCCTTCAATTCACTAAGACTGCACATGTGCCTGATCACTGTAAATGTTACATTTTGTGAGGATGGATGAAGGATGATCAGCATCAAGTAGGCCACCAAGTGCATTACAGTCAGACCACAGCGCTTTGGTGCCCTAAAAGGCTTATTCATTCTCCTAACCAAAGCCTACTCACGTACTTAATGACCTTAACCTGACAGCTCTACAATACGGCTAGCCTGCTACGCTATGGTAAATGTCTTTTTACTTCATGTCTTTTTACTTCTAGCACAAGGTGAGTCGCAGACGACCACGTGGGCCTGACACTGAGATTACTAAGAGGAAGTACACCTTCAAGTACCATGTGCAACAAGGAGGCCAAAGACTTGCTGTTTGTAAACTCACATTTATGTCAGTCTTTCAACTGACCAACAGTCGCCTACAGGCAAGTTTTATATAGCCTAGCCTTTTCCGTTTGTTAACTTTTTATTACATGCATGATTTTAATTAGATACATTGTCCATAACATATTTATTTAAAGGAACACTCCGACTTTTTGGGACTTTAGCCTATTCACCTTATCCCCCAGAGTTAGATAAGTTCATACATACCTTTTTCATCTCCCTGCGTGCTATAAGTCTGTTTGACGCACCCACCGCTAGCCTAGCTTAGCACAAAGACTGGATGTAAATGGTTGCAGCTAGCATACTAATCCAAATAAGTGACAAAATAACGCAAACATTTTCCTATTTACATGTTGTGATTTGTATAGTCACAGAGTGTACAAAAAACAAAGTCACATGAGACACAGACATATTTTAACCGTATAAATACTGGGAACTATATTCTCTGAAGGCGAAGCACTGCTACTTGGGCGGAGTGATAACCGCAGCACCTGAGACGTACCGTACCCAAACTCTGAACGAACTCTCTGCTCCTCACCACGGCGCGTCTCAGGTGCTGCGGTTATCACTCCGCCCAAGTAGCAGTGCTTCGCCTTCAGAGAATATAGTTCCCAGTATTTATACGGTTAAAATATGTCTGTGTCTCATGTGACTTTGTTTTTTGTACACTCTGTGACTATACAAATCACAACATGTAAATAGGAAAATGTTTGCGTTATTTTGTCACTTATTTGGATTAGTATGCTAGCTGCAACCATTTACATCCAGTCTTTGTGCTAAGCTAGGCTAGCGGTGGGTGCGTCAAACAGACTTATAGCACGCACGGAGATGAAAAAGGTATGTATGGACTTATCTAACTCTGGGGGATAAGGTGAATAGGCTAAAGTCCCAAAAAGTCGGAGTGTAGGGGGTGTAGGGGGTAGTGTTCACGCCAAACCTGACACACTCCAACGTGTACTATCAACGGCAGCTGGCCAACTACAACCTCTGTATCCAGGAGATGGGCACTGACGATCCTCCTACAATGTGCCTCTGGCATGAGGGCATCGCTCACAGAGGTTCCATTGAGGTGGCAAGCTGTCTTTTGAAGTGGGCAGAAACATCTTTTGCTCCCCTAGTCCAGGCAAAGGAACGGAAGCTCGTCATCTATAGCGACCGATGCTGTGGGCAGAACAACAACTGGCGAGTCCTAAACCTCATGGCCCTGCTCGTATCTAGAGGGTACTTCAGTCAGATAGAGCAGAAGTTCATGGTGTCTGGTCACTCCTTCCTTCCCTGTGACCGTTCCTTTGCCACGCTGGACAAGAGGCGTAAGGTGTCCACACTCCACACCCCCAGCGATGTCGCCGAGATGATCCGTGGAGCCAGGCAGCAGCATCCATTCAAAGTCATTGAGATGAAATGTCCGGACTTCAGGCAGCTCCCTGATGCAACATTAAAGCGTCCACCTGGCTTGCTAATCACATCCATGATGTGGTTGAAAGTGACAGGTAAAAAACAAAAGAGTAGGTCTTCTGAGATTAACAGTGTTGGGGATATGTGCGTGAAAGAAGAATCTTTATTGAATTTCTTGTTGAATCATGATTTCAGCTGCTGATCCATGGTGTGTCCACACAAAAGGGAGCCACAGCCTCTACGAGGGATGGAAGACCTGGCTGATCACCAAACAGAGGAAGAATCAACCACCTCCAGCTCCCTTGTTCTCCACCACGTATGCTCGTGCTTATGAGGACCCTCTGCCCGTCAAGAAGGAGAAGCACCGGGATCTTATGAAAATGCTAGCCTACATGCCAGCGGAGGCCCAAGCATTTTATGGGGCATTAGAATGCGAAGAGTAGCCTGGTATGTGTAGGTCATGTGCAGGGTAAGGTGGGGTATATTGTGTATATTGTGTAAAATTAATCATAATAGTAGTTGTAGTTTATCTTGTATGCCTTATATTATGTTGTATAATATATAGTTATTTATTTAGTAAATGAATGAATGGGGTGATTTATGAAATGTATTATAAAATGGTAAACTAGCATATGGAACCATAGCAAGGAATGATGATGATGTATGTCTGCATTGTAAATATGTATTGTTTACAGTTATTACTGTTGTTGATTGTATGTACGGTTTATTTTCTGTACTATAAGTAGGCCTATGTATTGTTCATTGTTCGTACTGTATTGTCTGTGTTTTTGTTCTGTGATTTATGTTGGTAAAAAAATAAAAGAAATTGAAAGAAAGAAATGTTTAATATTTTCTTTAAGGTTCTGTTACTGTATTAAAACTAAGATAAAGGAATCAAATCTCCAGTGGTTTAAGTGATATGATGAATTGGACTTATACTGTTATTCCACATTAACTGGACTTATACTGTTCTTCCACATTCCAGAAATGTAAATTACTCTAACTTTTTATTTTTAAGATTGATACTAAAAAATCTTATCTCATTAGAATTGTGAAACTTTTGTTGTCTATCTTCAAGTAAAAAAAATAAAAAAAATATAATATTCAGAGTCCAAATTAAAAAAAATGTATTATTCAAAATTTGAAAATATGGACTTATATGGTTCTTCGTCTCAAGCCCTCATATGCTCTCTTATCCCCTCTCTCACTGCAGGATGAATGCTATGAGGCCTAAAAAATAAACACCACAACTCATGAACAAGGGAAATATAATAAACTATGCTGGTCTGTTTTGCACAATTGCATTGTTTCTGTGACCATAAATGTATAATTATAAACATTCGTCTAAACTATAGGATTTTGTTTTTCACATACAGTCATTAAAGGGATACTTCAGGATTTAGCATCAAGCTTTGTATCATTAGAAAACCGAATTCTTTTTAGTATTTTCGAATTACATGCTTTTCTCCCTCATATCCCCCTGAGATGAGAGATTTATGTATTTTTTTGTCTGGAAAAATCCTCCGATGACGCAAAAATTGTCATTGTTTACATGCACACCATTTGTTTCAATCCAACTGAATTTATTCCGATTTGTGAATCTGAATGTAGTGTTTACATGGATGCTAAACATGTGATTGATTGATGTGTGCGTTTTAGCATTGCAATCTGGGAGTTGTTGTCTTTCATCCCCATAAATCAAAAATACATTTTCTGGCTTTTAGAAGGCTCCGTTCAAAAATAATTTCACATTTCTACTACATAAATGACCCATTTTAAATACACATTAATCTTTCCAGAGCTGAAGTATCCCTTTAAGATCCACATGTTGTAATGATACAAAGAATAATCATACATTACATTTGCATAGCACTTTATCTCTGATATCGATTTCAAAGTGCAAAAATATGTTTCCTGACTGGGCAACAACAGTGAGCTGAATCCTAACCATTAGGGTATGTGCACACTGGCGTTATAGGGTGGCAAGGCACCCAACACTCTATAATGCCAGCGTCCAGTGCACCATTAGACCAGGGAATGTTGTAGGTGTGACAATGGTGCAGCTTTAAAAACTAACAGGACGATAGCATGAGGTCCTTCAAGATTTGTTTTTTTTTTTTACTTACCTGTTCTTATGTATTCTTCTGAAATCCTCTAATGGAGACCTGACTTTAGCTACCTGCTCTGTTCCCTCAGACTGACTGCCTAACTTTTCTTGAATAACCTTTTCAAAGATAAGTAACTTTAAATAAATATGCTATGGAAAATGTATCTAATTAAAATCATGCATGTAATAAAAAGTTAACAAACGGAAAAGGCTAGGCTATATAAAACTTGCCTGTAGGCGACTGTTGGTCAGTTGAAAGACTGACATAAATGTGAGTTTACAAACAGCAAGTCTTTGGCCTCCTTGTTGCACATGGTACTTGAAGGTGTACTTCCTCTTAGTAATCTCAGTGTCAGGCCCACGTGGTCGTCTGCGACTCACCTTGTGCTAGAAGTAAAAAGACATGAAGTAAAAATACATTTACCATAGCGTAGCAGGCTAGCCGTATTGTAGAGCTGTCAGGTTAAGGTCATTAAGTATGTGAATAGGCTTTGGTTAGGAGAATGAATAAGCCTTTTAGGGCACCAAAGCGCTGTGGTCTGACTGTAATGCACTTGGTGGCCTACTTGATGCTGATCATCCTTCATCCATCCTCACAAAATTTAACATTTACAGTGATCAGGCACATGTGCAGTCTTAGTGAATTGAAGGCATACAGTAGTATTCAATTCACTGGTTATTTCATGGGCCTACATTGTGATGCATTGCATACTGTTGACATGATATGGTCATGAATTGCTTAAGTTAGCCTACCTGCTCCAAACCAGAGAGAATGATAACCTGCTGCCTCTCATAAGAGACAGCATAAAACTCTGTGAAGAGCTGGAGTTTTCTTTGTTCTGTTAGGCTTGAACACTGCCTGGGACACGTCTCCTTGCACACCTTGCCCTTAACAAAAACAAAGTCACATTAGAGTTTTTTTGTTATATATAGCTATAGAACACTAGAGCTATTAGCAGCTATTAAGGTTACTACCTATAATATATAACAGCTTACACAATCAATGCATTTTTTTATTATTACCTTTTATTTATTTTATTTATTAAAAAATGAGTAACAAACAAATATAGCATACAATATTACAAAACAAAGTGTTGCATAAATGGTAACATGGGATCCAAAAAGTATATCAAAATATTTTAAACACGTCAATGACTTTTTATTTTTTATTTTTTTACCAATTTCAGTGAAGACATAAAGCAATCAAAGTCTAATTTTCTCAGCTTTCATTTCGACCCATTCATGACTTGATTCGCTAAACAGTCAGAGCTGTATGAACATTAGTAACGTTAGACGCCCAGTAATATGCCCCCTGACTGTAACCAGCTACGTTACAAAGTAACTGGCTAGCCAGACATCAAACGCAGCTATAATGTTTCGATTAATTTATCCTCGGTTATAAGGAGTAGTAGCCTACAGCATTAATTTTGACCCATTCATGAATTGATCCGTTAAACAGAGTGAGCTATCTGAATGAACTGTAGTAGGCAGGAGCCTACACGCCCCTCTGACTGTAACAGTAAGTTAGATACTTTGTATACGGTTCTTTCACTCACCTCTTTCGGTGGACTTTTTCCTCATTTTTGCTCTCCTCTCCGGTTCACATATGGTTTCCCAGCATCCCTCAAAGACTTCCTTGCTCTGTCCTTCAATTCATTTATGTTCGCTCTCCTTTTTTTGCCGAGGTTTTGCCTTTTAATGTCCGCAGCGGACATGAAAGCAACCGGCGTCTCCATTTTTCGTTAGTGGACATAAACAGTTTTTCCGAGTGAGACTATTTTAAAATTTAAAATACAGAGTTTTGGTCGCGCGAACACACCCCCAAAGTGATTCTGTATACAAAGTGGCACACATACATTCAAGTCACATGGTTATCTCAATTTTTGTTTTTTTGGACTTATACGGTTGTTCGTCACATGAACACAACTGTAAAGATACGAGACCGGTGCATCTCGCAGGTGTCACTCATTATCAATCACGCCACCGGCCTCGCGCCGCTCTCACGTCCCTCGACCTCGTCCTGCTCGCCACACTGTCGTAGCAATCTTTGTCCAAATTAAAAGTTTCTTCTTGTTACTACATTCTCCGCTAAATTTCCCAAGTAAAATGTCCTTGTAACTGTTATACTCCTCCAACAAACACATATTTTCCACTGGGGTAAACTGCACTGAGCAGTTGAATGCGCTTACTCGATCCGCCATGTTTTTTGTTTTGAAAAGGGTCTTATTTTACCCAGAATGCATTGCAGTGTAGTCCTACTTAAGATAGTCAGAGTCTTAAGTGCTTTGTGCAACGGTCTGATTTAGATGTCTATCTGAAGTCAGACTACCTACTACATCTAAGCCATAGTCAAAGTCTATCTTCGTGAAACCAGCCTCAGGGCCTAATAGAGTTCTGTATAGAGTGTACAAAAGTGCTTCAGGAGTTCTACGAATCCTGTGGAAATTGATAAAAGTGGCATGGGGAAAACAGGTTGTACCTAGGCATGGCGCCGAGCAGGTGGAGTCTTTATACCTAAAGAAAAAGATGCTACAAGCATCAGTCAGTTTCGTCCCATCTCACTATTAAGTTCCTACGTTGAAGGCAAGATTTTCTTCAGGATTATTGCTCAGAGATTGTCAACCTACCTATTAAAGAACTGCTTCGTTGACACTTCAATACAAAAAGCGGGCATTCCAGGTTTCTCAGGATGCTTAGAACACATTAATGGCCTCGTTTACACTGCAGGTCTTGATGCCCAATTCTGATTTGTTGCCTATATCCGATTTTTTTTACCGTCCGTTTACACGTTCTTTAAATTGTGACCCATATCCGAGTCATGTGTTTACACTTGACTGAAACATCGCGCATGTTTAAAGGGGTCTTCTTGTTCAGATGGACGAAGCGCAGCGAGATCTCAGGACATGTGGGAACATACAACATGATCTCATAAAAGTGAGTAGCCTATCTATAGCACAAATTTTATTTCTCATGCCATTTATAGCCTACGCCAAAAATAGTTTTTGCTTGCATTAGGGTTGCGGCGGTGAGGAAATTTTCCCACCGGTTAATCGACGTGTGACAACACCGGTAATCCCGGTGTCACCGTGGGGGGCGGGGCGAGGCGGGGGAGTTAAATAGCTTTTAAATGCGTGCGCGTTATACTTTCACTTTCGAAATAAGCGTCAATTGGCAATTCAGCGTCAATTGCTTGAATGGACAAAAAAACAACAACTCGCTGATAATAAAACTTTTATTTATAGACAGAACTTTTATTAGCATAACGAACGAATAAAAATAACCCCATGAAAAAAGTGAAAATCGCCAAACTGTGGGCCCAAACAAATAAGAACCATAAAACGTTTATTAACGAATAAGAAAATAAAATAGGCCTAAATAAATTACACAAAGTTTAAATAAGATAAAACCAAATAAATAAGACCCCATTTACACCTGGTATTAAAATGCGATCTGTATCCAGATAAGTTATCCAGATAATAAAAAACGCATGTTAATGCAAGGTGTAAATACGTTGTGATCGGATCTGCCTGACCACATCTGGAGGTAGTCTGGCTGCATTGTGTTCGGATCTTTACTAGGTGTAAACGCAATCTGGTTGTTGAAACCACATATGTATATTTTACTCCTCCCAAAAATGCTAAAAAAAAAAAAAACGTGTGAGAGTGTTATATAGGCTATAGGCTATATTTCATGTCAGATATGACGACGCTACTGCAACACGCATTACCGCAGATGAGCAGCTGAGCGTCTATTCATCAAGCCAACGTTTAAACATCGCAAATAAAAGTGAAAGTAAGTCACAGACGCTTAACACACAACCATCTTCAAGTAAAAAAACGAAATTATCTTACCAGGGCTGTTGCCACTTTTTCTTATTGCTGTCTTTGATTTTGAAATGAGCTGATGATCAATAAAATGCAGCTCACCTCTGTTGCTTTCGGTGGCGTGCAATCCATTAAATCATAGCGCGGGAGTTGAAGTCGGATTTATATCCGTTTTGCAAAAACACATTTATGTGGCCAGGTGTAAATGGAATCGGTAAGATCAGAACACTTATTATCTGGATAACTTATCTGGATACAGATCTCATTTTAATACCAGGTGTAAATGGGGTCTAAGAGACGAATATAAAATCTCCACACGTGCTAAATGGAATTTGACTCCTGATGCTTGCTGATCTGTGACATGACTGGCTCTTGGCACGCACTGCGCAGTTCAGTTTTTAATTATAATGTATGCTCTCTTCTGAACTAAATAATTGATAATTATTATTTTTAATTAATTCAAATAAATATTTTAGCAAAAACGAATACTTTAAAAAAGTCAAGACATCGCGGTGTCACGGTGGGAAAGTGATGTCAACGGTGCAGGCGCTTAAAACCGGTAACACCGTCAACACCGTCTATCGCGGCAAGCCTAGCTTGCATATGATACGCACTGTAAACGTGCGTATTAAACGCCATAAAGCTATATTTTTGGCATAAATGCCACGTGAAAAAAAATCATGCAATAAACGCACTTTCATGAGATCGTGGTGGGCTTTAACGAGGAGCAGTGGGTCCGAAATTTTAGGATGAGCAAGCCAACCTTTGATATGTTGTGTCAACGTGTGTCCACATTCCTCTCCTACGACGACACAATGTTTCATCGGGCCATCCGTCCATGCGCGTCTGGGTTTCTTTCGTCATTAAACCGCGGAGACGCAGCTTAATGCCTCGGAAAATCCGATCTGCCTGTTTACATGACAGTCGCATTGGCACATATCCGATTTACATCTGATTTATTTCCACATATGAACGAGGCCTGAAACCGATCTCGAAATATCCGAATGCATGCGTTTTTTTCCTGTTTACACTGTCATAGAACACATCCGATCTGTGTCGCATACGAGTAAAAAATCGGAATTGGGTCACATTTCACTGACAGTGTAAACGAGGCCAATGTGATCTGGCAACAAATTCAATCAGCTAAAAAGGAGAGGAAGGAGCTCCATGTGACATTCCTGGATTTGGCTAATGCATATGGTTCAGTGCCGCATGAGCTTCTTTGGGCAGCATTTGATTTTTTCAGTATACTGATGACAATAACTAATTTAGTGAAAGCCTACTTTGGAGATTTGCAATTTAGTTTCTCAACTCCAAAATTCAGCACTGCATGGCAATGCCTAGAGGTTGGAATAATGGCAGGATGCACCATTTCTCCACAGGCTTTTACCGTGGCAATGGAAGTAATCATTAGGGCATCAAAATGGGTAGTAGAAGGAGAGCGCTTGGCTTCTGGGATGCGACTACCACCAATCAGAGCATACATGGATGATATGACAACCAAGACTACAACAGTAGCCTGCACTAATCGGTTATTGGGTAAATTAACCGATGACATTGAATGGGCACGAATGCAATTAAAGCCCTCTAAATCAATGAGCATCTCTATAATCTAAGGCAACGTAGTAGATAAAACATTCTTCATTAATGGTGAGGCAATACCAACAGTGTCTGAGAAGCCAGTGAAGAGTCTTGGGAGATGGTACGATGGGGATCTAAAGGACACAGTTCGAGTGGGAGAAGTTAGACGACAAGCAGTGGAAGGGTTGAAGAGCATAAACAGCTGTGCTCTACCTGGTAAACTAAAACTCTGGTGCTTTCAGTTTGGTCTACTGCCGAGGTTGCTGTGGCCACTGACCGTGTACGACGTTCCGTTGACAACAGTGGATAAGCTGGAAGCGTTAATAAGTTCATACATCAGGAAATGGTTGGGTTCTGCCTCAGCAGAGAGGGACTTTATAGTAAAGGAATATTGCAGCTACAAGTCTCCGCTTTAACCGAGGAGTTTAAGTGCGCCATGGTCAGACTGGAAATTACATTAGTAGAGTCAATGGAACAGAGTAGGATCAGTTTCCTTATCAGGTCAACATATGATGTTCTCCCATCACCACAGAACCTAAACCTCTGGGTAGGAGAGGATCCCTCTTGTCCTTTGTGTTCATCACCTGCCACATTAAGGCACATTTTGACAGGATGTAAGGTGGCTCTTAGCCAAGGTCGGTTTACTTGGCGCCATGACCAAGTACTGCGATGTTTGGCTTTAGCATTGGAAGGCAAGCGTAGCATGACCAATAAGTTGCCACCTTTTCTAGCAAACCATTACACACAGAAGACTATATTCCACTGCCCAGGCGAGCAACCACCAAGAAAAGGTGTTAAAACCAATTCTTGCCCAGGACAACTGGAAGCTGCTAGGGACTGGAAGATGCTGGCTGATCTTGATCAACGGCTTATTTTTCCACCTGAGATTGCCACCACTAACCTACAACCAGATATTGTTTTGTGGTCTGGATCAGCACGCATTGTTCAACTGATAGAGTTAACAGTGCCATGGGAGGATGCTGTAGATGAGGCGTATGAGAGGAAGAAACTGCGGTATGCTCATCTAGCCACTGAAGCAGAACAGCGAGGATGGAGAGTCCAGGTTTATCCAGTGGAAGTGGGTTGTGAAGATTTGTGGCACATTCTACAACCCGGTTTCTCAGAGACGTCGGATTCAGTGGCCAAGAGTTGTGTCGCACAGTGAAGAACATATCTGAAGCAGCAGAAAGGAGCAGCAACCGGCTGTGGTTGAGACGGAAAGATTCTGGCTGGCTGTGTACAGGCCGCCACGCTACGGTTTAGAAGAATTCTTCAAAAACTTGAAGAGTCTGTTGGATTATTTGCATAGTTATAGTTATTACAATCCCATGTACTGTATTTTGCGTGAATGAGGATTTGTGTTGGACAGATATTGTTGTGTTTTGTGGTAGGAAGAATGCCATACGGAACCGTTGCAACTGAACCTGCGTTAACGACGACAGTGGGGCTTCGACAGCCTTAGTCAAACGGGTTGGTGTGTATGGTCGGGTTGCGGCGAGATTGTGGTTAGGAGATTGTGGTTAGGTCACATCAAGGGTTTATGCCACTGAACTACGAGAAAGGAGCAACCTCAGCAGCAGGAGGGATCTCAAGCACAATAGAAAGAAAGAAACGCTGTACAGGGATGAGTTAAGTGGGGGACGGAGGAGGGGGACTCTGGGACGCCAGAATCACTGTCGAGCCCTCTTGAGGTGCACCGTCATCACATACACCGTTAGAAAGCTCTCTCTCTCTCCTGTACAATGCTGTCGGATCCAAATATGGTAATTTCCTTTTTATCAGCAACCAATCGTGAAAGTAAAAGGGGGGGGGGGGGGGGGGGGGGGGGGATTTAACTCTTAATGCGCAATCTCATTGGCTGATGCTTGATCTTTAAAGCCCGTATTCTCAAAATGACATTTCTCTCATCAAGTCCAAAATCTCCACTTCAGTAGCACCTCACCAAACTTTCCAGTCTTGTACCTAGTTATATTATATTATGAAGACATTTACAGAGGGATTTGTAAATATATTATTCCTAGCCTGATTTATATAACATTTTATTACAAAAAAACATGGTGAAAATAATTTAAGGCTATTGACAGTATTCTCTGATGTAAGACTGGAAAACTGGTTATAGGGAACGACCACTTCTTGAGAAGACAAAGAACCCACTGCATAGTAGCATTTGGGCTCACTCTTGTGAAGGCCCCATCCGAGACTAGAGGTCTCACCTCTGAATCATCCTAATCTACTTTTCTTCCCCTCATCCCCCACTCCTTCCCCTTCATGCAGATCACCTGAAACTCACATAAGAATATATGTATGGTTTGATGTGAATGATTATCATTGAGTATTATGTTTGGTATCATTTGAAATGTCTCAAGAATGAGTGGTACAAATGTCTCATTAACAAAGTATAAAACAAAAGGAAATAAGGTTTTTAAGAGTTTAGGAATAACTGGCACACAAAGGAATGTGGTCTCTAGGCACTCCCAAAGGTGTAAATTCATGAATGCTAATTTCCACTGTTCTTCGCAGATGGTCGAACTTCTACCCCCAGTAATGGTGGGGGAATACAGTAAATTTCCACTAAACTGTAGTTTTACATATCAAATAAGGTCTGGCTATATAAGGAAAATGCAACGAGAGCTCAGGGCTCTTTCTGTATTTCAGATAGCCCGTGAGGATTAACTCATGTAGTTCTTAAATGTTGGGTTTGCATCTATTTCTCTTATCCTAAAGCATTTGATGTTTTGTATTGATGATCTTTGAACTGATTATGAAATTGGCATAATACTTTTACCTGACATAATAAATTGTTATATTTGATTATTCTAACAGACTTTGACTTTATTTTCATTGGAGTTAAAAGGAATAGTCAAACATTAACATATATTTAATGATGCACAGATATCATTGAAAAACTTTTTCATTTTATGGAGTCAGATGAAACGAGTTAATACATAAGATAAAATGTATTGTATTTAATTAAAAATCTCCTTGCCATGGGAAAAGACGAAACACGCGTTGAGACCTTCACCTCTAATCGATACCGCCATTGGATCGAATTAGACGTACTTACACTGATTTACAGGATAACAAAAGTAGATATCCATAAATCCCTTTGTAATTTTTTTCCCATCTAATATGTGAACACAATGAAAACATTATTTTGAACCTGGCTTTATCCAATACTCAGATTTATGCCTAATTTGAATATTTAAACATTAAATTAAAGAAAACGTGTAATACATTTTTTTTCTCATCTTAATGTAGGTAATCAACTGGGAAAGTTTCATGGTGATATCTGCTAGTTTAAAAAAAATACCCTATTCACCTGTAGTGTCTCGCCTTATATTAAAAATGGACTATCTGAAATATTCAGGATGATTATATCATTAGAAACAACATCATTAGACTTGACTAAAACCTATTAATTTAGATGTTACAACACAAAGCACATTTTAATAAATAGTTAATACAGTGAGCTTTCTTTGGAAATGCTCAACCTAACGAGTCCCCTTTGGCAGTCCGTCACCTCCAAACTTCAGCATCTCCCTAGTTTGCTAATTAGAGCTGCAGGCCTTTCCCGCTTCACACTTTCCCACTGTGGACGCCTCTCACCACGGAAACCAGGCTTGGATTGCCCAGAGGCCGTACAACTCTTATTACTCATCTCACAGCATTCCTCCAACTATACACCACTGCCACCCATAATGTACTGCCAGTAAATACACCATACTCCGGTCGCAACATTTAAATTTCCTATAACATGCTTTCAGTTTCAAATGTCTAACTCGCTGTCTGACATGTGTGATTGTCTGAGCATAGGTTAGATAGGATGATCCGACGGTCTCGGCTGTGGATCTCAGAGGAGGGCCATCAACTGAGCGTTGCTCGGGTGTCTTGGGAATATGTCGCTATAGTGTTAAGACGGTATTCCCAACCCCGTTCATTCTAGAAACTGGAGCCTGGCTTAACCAGCCCTCTCTGGACAAGCTTGAACTCTACTATAAAAGGAAAAGTGCTTTTACAGTTTGAAGTATAAATGTACTTTTGAGTCACAGAACGTAGTTAATATGGTTAAATTCTTTAAAGGGGTCGTGAATTGAGAAATACAATTTTACTTAAAGTGACTGTAAAGGCAATTCAAAAAACAAAAAATTCTAAACACATTATAAATGTTAGAACACATTACAAAGACTGTGAAGTACTGAATTGTGGAGTTAGACCGTTAAACAGTTTCAAAGGGCCCAAGGATGTTAAAGGTTCTTCATGGAACCATAGAAGCCAATAAAGAACCTTGAATAAATGGCATGAAGTAAAAAATAATCTCCTATGAGAACAAAAGGTTCTTCAGGCTGTAAAACCCTTGCTAAAAACTTTCATTTTAGGAGCATCTGCGTGATTTGATTCGCATCAAACTGAATTCCTGTTTCTCCAATAGCACTCCTTTTGTGGAAGTAATAATCAAAAATCTTTCAAGAGGCCCACAGCACAAGATTAATTGTCTTGCTCTAATTAATTACATGTCATTTCCCGTAGGAAGGATTGTTCTCTGCTGTTTTGCCATTTCTGTGCTCAGTCAACTTCCCTTTCTTGGTTCTCAGTGCAACAGCAGCTAAATTCAGCAGCACTTTAGACATTTTTGGGGGAAGAAAGTTTACATTTCAGCAGGCTATAATTTCCATCCATTAATGTTTAGATTAGAAACCTTTGTTTAAAGAGTCAAATATACTGTCTGTTTCTTTGTGGGAAAACAGTGCCCGCAGAATTTCTGAATCTTTATAATTGGCAATACCAGACTACAGTCAGATTGTGTTTTGCATTTTAGTTCATTAAAGGGTTAGTTCACCCCAAAATGAAAATTCTGTCAGTAATTACTCACCCTCATGTTGTTCCAACCCCGTAAGACTTTCGTTCATCTTCGGAACACAAATTAAGATATTTTTGATTAAATCTGAGAGCTGGATCACTCCTCCATAGGCTTTTAAGGGATCGAAACTTGCTGGCCCAGAAAAGTTAAAGACATCGTTAAAATAGTCCAAGTGACTACAGTGGCTCAATCTTTAAGTTTATCTTTTACGTCACACGTAGGCTCACTATTGGCCGACGCTGGTCATGTGTGTGATGCGTGTGACGTACAACACAGAAGCGCTGCGCTGTTACACTACGCGAAATCTCGAGGCCCACAGAGAAGGAAATTAATAAAGTCGTTATTTTTGTTTGTTTTTTGCGCACAAAAAGTATTCTCGTCGCGTCATAAACTTAAAGATAGAGCCACTGTAGTCACTCGGACTATTTTGACGATGTCTTTAACTTTTCTGGGCCATCAAGTTTCGATCCTTTAGAAGCCTATGGAGGAGTGAGACAGCTCTCAGATTTAATCAAAAATATCTTAATTTGTGTTCCGAAGATGAACGAAAGTCTTACGGGTTGGAACAACATGAGGGTGAGTAATTACTGACAGCATTTTCATTTTGGGGTGAACTATCCCTTTAAATGTGCAGTATGCGATTTTTCTAAATCATTGTTAAACACTGTTGATATTTGAAATCAACCCAAACAAACACACCCCTCCCTTCATTGCCTCGCCCCCAAAATGCACTAACATGAAATGCAAGAGTGGATGTCTCTTTTATAATAGCAGAAGTAAAAAGTAAAGTGAAGATGATGAACGAACGACAAGGAAGCATAAAACATTTACTTACAGTACACAAGAGCAAGAGATCATTGCAAGTCGCCAGCAGCACACACTCAAAACCACGTCTGTTTTCAAGCCTTCCTGCTTATGTCTCTCCAACGCTGGAAACCTTTTCTAACATCAGCACAGGTCCTAAAGCTCTTGCCTGGTCATAACACTTATTTTTCCAGTGATATTCCTCTAAGCCTTTCCCTTTGTAATGTCTCTCTCGCAGCCTGCTTCAAATCTCCCTCTTGCTCACTCTTTCTCTCCACCCCCACCATGAGTGGTCACACCCCCTACTGTTGATTGGCTGTAAGTGTGTTGTTCTGCTCGGTCGATGCACTTTCAAAAGCGTTTTTCAAAAATTGCTTACTGCACCTTAAACCGCATTAGTTGACAGTCAGTGCCAGCATTTTTTGATGATTGTCACAAAAATGTCAAGACTCAGAACATTTTTTGTATGAATATCTGAACATGCAGTCGATGTATCAAGAGAAAGAACAACTGCTTTGAATAAAAAAAAAAAAATTCTTCTAGCTCAATTCATTCTTTTTTTATCAACACTTGAATGTGGTTAAGTCTTGTAAAAAAGCAACATTATAAACAAAAAGCTAAGAAAATCAAGATTTTGCCAAAAACAAAAAGTCAGAATCAGATTCAGAACGATGATCAAAACATACAGTAGATGGAGTAGATCGAGTCCATCAACACCCACAAAGCTTCACAGTCCTGTACCTCGTCCTGGGTCGACATTTTATTCAGTAACATTAGGCAGTTGTGATTTATATATTCTGTTTAATGTTATGATCGCGTTAGATTATATGCACGAAAGAAACTTCTGTCCGCTCCTTCTGGATTACGCAGATCTTCTTAATTTGTTTTTTGGATCTAGAGATGCAGTACTATTTCAGAAGATCGGTAAAAGCGCCCCCTACCGTATAACAGTGAAAGCATGGATTACTGGAAAAACTTGGCAACGCCGGGGAAGCTTTGTCATAAATGTTGGAAAATCTTGTCAATGACAAGGAAAGAGTTAATCATTTTCACTGTATTTTCACAAGCTCCCCAGTACCGCCAACCAATATCAGGGCTGCCAACTCTCACGCATTCACCGTGAGACTCACGCAATTGAGCCAATTCTCACGCTCTCACGCCACACCCCCGATTTCTCACGCTGAAGTGTCAACCCGGTCGGTCAAATGCCTGAAAGATAAGTTTATCTATAGATCTACCAGTTGAGCCATTCGTGATCGACTAGTTTTACCGCAAATTAGTTAAAATATCCTGTAATCTATAGCGAGCGAGCGTGCATGCGAGACAGATGTGTTGAGCTCCTAACGGCGCGCTCCTAACCGCGCACGCGCACGACGACACAGAGGTGATGAAGCGAGCTTGCGTGTCTTTCGCAACACAACCCAGTGGACAGTTACACTGTATTGAGACAGTTGAGAAATAATAATATTTTTACAGTTTTCAACAATAATTGTCATTGTTGAACCCTTGCTCTTATTATATTTCTGATTTCTCAGTTTTGTCATTATTTTAGCAAATCATTTATTTTATATGTTTTGAGACAGTTTGTTTTAAGAAGTTTTAAAGAGTTTGTAAAAGAGTAAAGTAAAAGTTAAAACTTTTTTATTTAAGTAGGCATCTATTTTTTATTAAGTAGGCCTATTTATTTTGTATTAATAGATAACCTTACTGTATTCATTCATAATGTATCATTATTGCGTGACATTTGTGTCAATAATCGTCAAGCACAGGGGACTTCGCGTAGTGGGAGGGGGCCCCCAAATCTAATTCTGCTTAGGGCCCCCAAAAGGCTCGGACCGGCTCTGGAGACCAGACAGACAGTGTGAGTTTTTTGTGACAATTGTGAGGGAAATACACAATTTATTCCCATAAACTGTGTAGTCAGCCGTTCTCCCTCCCATCTGCACCGTGTGAATTGTGAACGCAGGCAGGTCAGTGAGTTACAGGGCGCTCCTTGTCTCCATCCAGTTTAGGCTGGTAATAGGCCTGTTATATAGTTTATATAGAATTAAGTTAGCATTAGCAGAGTTGTTTGTTTTGCAGCACTGAGCAGTTATTTTACATAACTTTATCATAAAAACAGTACAAAAGCATTTCCAGATGACAAATATGGACATGCCTAGTAGTTAATGTTAATAATTGTTTTCTAAGAACAGAATGTCAATTAAAATGTTAAATGTAAAATTAAATGTAATGTAAATCTCCCAAGAAATTCTGTACAGATACCAAATACTTTGACAATCAATATATACTTAATACACTTCTGCTAATGTAAGGATTTTGTGTTTGTATTTTTCCCCACACCAAGCCACGCCCCTCAATAAGCCCCTCCCCCATAACCCAAGCCCCGCCCCCCAAAATCTCACTCAAAGCTGAACTCAAAAGTTGGCAGCCCTGCAATATGCTGTTTGTTCAGCTAAACCATTTTTTAAATCCCCCTTCATATGTTTTCTAATAGACTCATCCTCCCCTTTAAAACCAAGCCAAACCCGCTAATCATGCGATCAGGCCGGCGCTCCGAGCCACGCATGCCTTTGCACATGGCAGGGCAAATTAGAGTGTCTCCAGCAGTCTGGATCTCTAATTCAGCAGCAGCAGGCCTTCATCTGTCCCCTGAATTACAGCTCAACGCTTCCCACTGTGCATCCCGCTTGGCCCGGCCCCGCGGCGCTCACACAAAGACACTGCAGCTCGGAGACAACACGGAGCGAGCATGCAGAGCGCATGAGATCAATGACACACAAACTGTGGTAAACACCTTTAGATTAACCATGTGAAAGTTGAGGCAAAATAGGTAATTCGGATCATGGCAGTGTAACCTTTATGTCAGGCAAGGTTTGAATATCCTGTTTTACTTGGAAATATGTCACATTATACAATATAAGACAATGGCTGCGTCCGACAGTTTACGCAGCTGACAATGAATGTCAGGCAATTAATGTGAAGGCAGAGTTTGCGCTTGAATGCATCTCACGAAACTGATTTCGGACAGACTTCTGAGGCAGCGTAACGGTTTGATGATCTACAACAAAATAGAGAGAGCTTTGGTGGTACCAAAATTAATATTTAATTACTTCAATAGTAATTTATCACTAGAATTGACACCAAAAGTGGAAAACGTTGGTCAAAAACATACATTTACACACAAACTGACCACCAACTGCAACGTTCAGACGCCTTCTTTATTTATTTTTCTAGCTCAACTGTCACAGAATGGAAAGCACAGGATTGTGGGATATCAAAGAGAGCGAAGGATACATCTATGCTGCTTTCAAAACTTGATCAGATGAAGGCATCTCAGGAGACAGGAAGTGAAGCATTGGATTCGGACGTGACTTGATGTCTTCCTACCGTAGGCAGCATTTTTCTGCTTTCGGACGCAGCCAACATGTATCAGAGAATTTCTGATATTCATTTCTGTGGAGCTGTAATCTCCATGGCCGTTCTCTCTGGAGATGTTTCTCTGGGAACTCGAGAAGCCTAGATGAGAGACACCTGAGCCCAGGAGCCACGACTCACTAACCTCTTGATAATCACTCGCAATTTCTTTGCTTATTGTGAGATATAGCTTATTTTATAATTTTTTGGGGGGGCTTTTGTCTTTTTATAGGAGAGTCAAATTAAGCAGTGTTGTTATTGATAACTGAAAGTGTTATAAATATTTTGAAAGAAGTCTGAAATAAAAGAAATATATAAATATTAGATGAAAATGACTTGGGGTATGAATCTTGGCGTAATGAATATGAAAAAAAAGCAGAGGCTCTCTTCATTCTTTTGATATTTTGACTGTTCAGATATTCTTACAACAAAAAGGGTGGAGGGGGGGCATGAAAGTTTTGTAAAAAATATTAAAAATGCTGGCACTGGCTGGTAACTAAAACACTGGAGGGGAAAGAGTTAAGCATTGCAAACATTTTTTGTATTACAAGTTCTCTTACGAGAGTATCTCTCGTACTGCGTAATAGCTTTACGCTAGGGGAAAAACTCTTTTCCGCGAGATATTGAAGCCAAAAATTATCCTTAATTTTTTATTAATGTAAAACGCTTTGCAGCAGCAAGCAGACATAGGCGAAACAGCTCGCGCGCCTATTGGTTGCTCTGCAGCAAATGCAGCAGCCTATCGAGAGAGACTCTGCGTGACGTAATGACCAATGGGGGCAATTCGCGCCCATATCGTCACGTCCCGCCAGAAGGGGCGTGGTCTCACCCTATAAATATGCTCGTTAGGCTGATACAAGCTGATTTTTACCACTTCAGCGAAGCACACGCATCGCTGGATCCGGAGTGAGAAGCCGCGCCGTCGAAGCAAGCCTTTCAGCGGGACGAGCTCTGGAGTCGCTGGCCTCGCCGCCTTCAACTGCCGTACCTGCTGCGCTTTCCGGCGTTCTATATCCTTTCATTCTCTGTGAGTATTTACTCTGTTGAGAGTGTTTGCTCGCTTACTTGACGCGACACACTTCTCTCACAAAAAGAGCTGCGTCTTTTTAAAGATGCCTTCCTGTGGCTCGTGCCGCGCCCCGCTCAGCGATGGAGACCGGCACGTCATCTGTGTTTCCTGCCTGGGTGAGGATCACGCGGCTCTCGCGCTCGCTGACGGCGGATGCCCTCATTGCGAGCTTTTGCCCATGGTGACTCTGAGGACTCGCCTGGCATCATTCTCCGAGCCTTCACCGCAGCCCGCCGTGGTGCCGCGCCGCAAGAAGCGCCGCGCCCAGCGCGCTCCCGAGCTTTCTCCAGCCCGCCAAAGCTCGCCGGTTCGCCCGCCAGCTTCGCCGGCTTCGCTCGAGTCGCTCACTGACGGACAACGGCCGCCGCCTGCCGCCGCGTCCATCCACGAGTTTGACGAACCCACCGAGGCGTGTTCTCTTCTGGCATCCGATAGTGAGGATTGGGCGAGCTCCGTGGATCTCCCCTCCGCTAGCGTTTCCCGCCAGCCCACTGGTAAGAGAACCGGCATTGAGACTGAGCTGATGCGTCTGCTCTCTCAGGCCGTGGAAAGCATCGGCCTCGATTGGGAGGCGCCCGCGCAACCGCCGCGCAACAGGCGAGCTCTGTGGACCTCCGCCTTCTGTCCGCGAGTCATCAAGGAAACGGGTCAGCATCAAGACCGCGAGCCCTAAAACCGCGGCTAGTTTTCTTTACGTTATAAGAAATCTACCCCGCCCCCCATGGGCGTGCGTCACCGGCAAATGAGAAAAGAGTGTGTTTTAGTCCCCGCCGAGGCCGGACTAATCTCCATTTCTTAAACATTTCTCAGCTCCTAGTTTGAGCGGCTGAAAATGTCATTATTGCAGCAATGAGCCTGTTGTATAACACGCACACCTGCATACAAACGCCGACACACGCAAAACTGTGATGACGCTCTCTTATCTGCTTGCGCTAGTGTAGTTCTCCCTGTGGCCCAGTGGCGGAACCCGTAGCTTTCACGCGAGAGACCCGTGTTCGATCCCGGCTCTCGCAGCAGATAAAAATTTAGTCTCGCCGCGGCCAGACTTCCACCAAAAACTTTTCGCTCGTTCAGTTCCAGAAAATGTGACTGTTCCAGTGTATTTTGCAGTAAACAAGCTGGTTCTACGGCCCGCTTGCCTGCACATAAAGGCCGTTTCCACGGCGAATACATCCATTGTATTTCTGGTTTTCCGGCCACAGCCGATGGTGTTATAAGTGTAATAAAATGCTCACAGCCCAGTGTTCATTTCTACACACAAACACAGCCCGCCACGGTACAGGGCTCGCACAAATGAAATCGACGCATGTCAATTGTGCATTAAATGTAGTAAATGTGCCCACAACCCAGTGCCCACAAACACTACCACGGTTTCTGTAAAACGAAACCAACACAAGTCTTCCTAGCCTCCTAGGAAATCGACGGTGTTTCAGTCTCGCCGTGGCCAGACTTCCACTGAAATTTTCGCTCGTTCAGTTCCAGAAAATGTGACTGTTCCAGTGTATTTTGCAGTAAGCAAGCCAGTACCATGCCCGCTTGCCTGCACACAAATGCTGTTCCCACGGCGACCCAGATAAATCACATAAATGGTGTATTTTCTGGTATTCCGGCCACAGCCGATGGTGTTATGAGTGTATTGAAAATGCCTACAACCCAGGCGGGTTGGGCTCGATTTGCTCGATTTCCTCTTTCAGGCGGAGGGCTCGATTTGGCACCCTCGCCCGGAGTTGTGGTCCCTGCACGCATGGGCCATCAACGGGTACCCGCTAGCCTCCCAGAAGGAGTGTTAAACACGATCGCGCAGGCTAGAGCTCCGTCTACCAGGCGGCTCTACTCCTCGAAATGGTCTGTTTTCTCTGCATGGTGTCAAGCCCAGAGCTTTTCACCTGTGGAATGCGGGGTTTCGGAAGTGCTTTCCTTCCTTCAAGAGCTACTGGATAAGGGCAGGACCCCATCCACGCTCAAAGTATATGTGGCGGCCATAGCAACGTTTGCAAAACCGGTGTCTGGCCAGTCGCTGGGGAAAAACGACTTAGTCGTGCGTTTCCTTAGGGGAGCTCGGAGGCTGAACCCTCCCAGGCCCCCTTCAGTCCCGACGTGGGACCTTTCCACGGTCCTGGAGGCCATGAAAGGCGCCCCGTTCGAGCCAATCCAGCTGGTGGACATGAAACACCTGTCGTTCAAAACAGTGTTTCTCATGGCTCTAGCTTCAGTGAAGCGTATAGGGGACTTACAGGCGCTTTCAGTAAGCGCGTCGTGTATGGAGTTTGGGCCTAATGACTCGAAGGTCATTCTCAAACCAAAGCACGGGTATGTCCCGAAATCCCTCAATACACCGTTCAGGGCCCAGGTAATTTCCCTGTCCGCCCTTCCGGTTCTCAGTGAGGAGGAGGATGCGAGTCTCCTTTGCCCCGTCAGGGCATTGAGAGCTTATGTGTCACGCTCGTCTGTTTTCAGACAGACGGAGCAGCTTTTTGTTTTGTTTGGCGGGCGTTCCAAGGGACTCGCCACCTCAAAACAGAGCCTATCCAGATGGATAGTGGATGCCATTGCGCTCGCTTACTCTGCGAAGGGCCTACAGTGCCCCTTGGGTGTCAGGGCGCACTCCACGAGAGGCGTGGCCTCTTCGTGGGCGTGGTCGAGCGGGGTTTCCCTGCAAGATATCTGTACGGCCGCGGGCTGGGCCTCGCCGTCTACATTTATAGAATACTATAACCTGGAGGTACCCGCCTTACAAGCTAAGCTTTTGGCGGTCTAAAATTCAGTGCTATCTGCCCCGCTGTGCGGCCCAGATGCTGAGTTTACTGCAGCCCCATGAGTGTTGACACACGTATGGCCACCCAGATCAGGCTGAAAGCTTTCACCCTGGCTGCGCGTTTTATTGTCATATAATAGCCCCGCTGGGTGCTTTTTTATAGGGAATGACGCTTCCAGCCTCTCTTCCTCCACTCTATGTGAGTTTATGGTGATTATGCACTATATGAGCCCTGGGCTTCGGCCCCCGGGACTTTGGTGTTGGATCCCTGTACAAACGGCGTGTTGCATTGTGTTCCCCTAGCGTAAAGCTATTACGCAGTACGAGAGATACTCTCGTAAGAGAACGTACTCGGTTACTAACGTAACCTCGGTTCTCTCTAGAGAGGGAACGAGTACTGCGTATCTTGCCGTGCTTGGAATACGCTCTGGTTCGCTTCAGTGATAAAAACCAGCTTGTATCAGCCTAACGAGCATATTTATAGGGTGAGACCACGCCCCTTCTGGCGGGACGTGACGATATGGGCGCGAATTGCCCCCATTGGTCATTACGTCACGCAGAGTCTCTCTCGATAGGCTG
Source organism: Rhinichthys klamathensis goyatoka (assembly GCF_029890125.1). NCBI lineage: Eukaryota > Metazoa > Chordata > Actinopteri > Cypriniformes > Leuciscidae > Rhinichthys > Rhinichthys klamathensis. The sequence goes on along the minus strand of NW_026606765.1, from coordinate 663,476 downwards.
CTGCATTTGCTGCAGAGCAACCAATAGGCGCGCGAGCTGTTTCGCCTATGTCTGCTTGCTGCTGCAAAGCGTTTTACATTAATATAAAAATTAAGGATAATTTTTGGCTTCAATATCTCGCGGAAAGAGTTTTTCCCCTATCGTAAAGCTATTACGCAGTACTCGTTCCCTCTCTAGAGAGAACCGAGGTTACGTTAGTAACCGAGTACGTTTTCTGAAATGTTACGTTTAAATATGCAATTGTGGCATTATCTAACAAAATATGCACTAAAAACACTTTTTGTTGATATTAGAGTTGAAGGTTTTTAGGGGGGATTTTAGATGTGCATTTTTATCAGAAAATACAGTCAACAGCCAGAAAAAAACAATGCATTTTCAACATGAATAAAATGTTATCAAATCAGGCAAATGATATATGAACAAACCACTCTGTAAAAACGTTCAAAATACAGATAGGAATAAAACTGTTAAAGGGTTAGTTCACCCAAAAATGAAAGTGCAGTCATCAATTACTCGCCCTCATGTCGTTATAAACCCATAAGACTTTTTTTCATCTTCAAAACACAAGTGAAGAGGCAGATTTCTGTCCTTACATTGACAGTCTACACAACTACAACTTTGACGCATCAAAAAGTTCACAAAGAGATCGTAAAAGAAAATCCATACGAATTAAACGGTTTAGTCCAAGAGACACAATCGCTTTATATGATGAAAATTTTTCATTTTGTTCATACATAAATATTAATCAGCGAACATAAATAGAATCTCAACAGTACTTGATGCCAGAGAATGAACCTGATTGGTTCTTGCGGAAGCTGAAACGTGCTGGGTAACACAAGAATGAACCTGATTGGTTTACACGTGCTGCGTAACACAAGAATGAACCTGATTGGTTCTTGCGGAAGCTGAAACGTGCTGGGTAACAAGAATGAACCTGATTGGTTCACACGTGCTGCGTAACACAAGAATGAACCTGATTGGTTCTTGCGGAAGCTCAAACGTGCTGGGTAACACAAGAATGAACCTGATTGGTTCTTGCGGAAGCTGAAACGTGCTGGGTAACAAGAATGAACCTGATTGGTTCACACGTGCTGCGTAACACAAGAATGAACCTGATTGCTTCTTGCGGAAGCTCAAACGTGCTGGGTAACACAAGAATGAACCTGATTGGTTCACACGTGCTGCGTAACACAAGAATGAACCTGATTGGTTCTTGCGGAAGCTCAAACGTGCTGGGTAACACAAGAATGAACCTGATTGGTTCACACGTGCTGCGTAACACAAGAATGAACCTGATTGGTTCTTGCGGAAGATGAAACATGCTGGGTAACACAAGAATGAACCTGATTGGTTCACACGTGCTGCGTAACACAAGAATGAACCTGATTGGTTCACACGTGCTGCGTAACAAGAATGAACCTGATTGGTTCTTGTGGAAGCTGAAACGTGCTGGGTAACACAAGAATGAACCTGATTGGTTCACACGTGCTGCGTAACAAGAATGAACCTGATTGGTTCACACGTGCTGCGTAACAAGAATGAACCTGATTGGTTCTTGTGGAAGCTGAAACGTGCTGGGTAACACAAGAATGAACCTGATTGGTTCACACGTGCTGCGTAACAAGAATGAACCTGATTGGTTTTTGCGGAAGCTGAAACGTGCTGGGTAACAAGAATGAACCTGATTGGTTCACACGTGCTGCGTAACACAAGAATGAACCTGATTGGTTCTTGCGGAAGCTGAAACGTGCTGGGTAACAAGAATGAACCTGATTGGTTCACACGTGCTGCGTAACACAAGAATGAACCTGATTGGTTCTTGCGGAAGCTGAAACGTGCTGGGTAACAAGAATGAACCTGATTGGTTCACACGTGCTGCGTAACACAAGAATGAACCTGATTGGTTCTTGCGGAAGCTCAAACGTGCTGGGTAACACAAGAATGAACCTGATTGGTTCACACGTGCTGCGTAACACAAGAATGAACCTGATTGGTTCTTGCGGAAGCTCAAACGTGCTGGGTAACACAAGAATGAACCTGATTGGTTCACACGTGCTGCGTAACACAAGAATGAACCTGATTGGTTCTTGCGGAAGATGAAACATGCTGGGTAACACAAGAATGAACCTGATTGGTTCACACGTGCTGCGTAACACAAGAATGAACCTGATTGGTTCACACGTGCTGCGTAACAAGAATGAACCTGATTGGTTCTTGTGGAAGCTGAAACGTGCTGGGTAACACAAGAATGAACCTGATTGGTTCACACGTGCTGCGTAACAAGAATGAACCTGATTGGTTCACACGTGCTGCGTAACAAGAATGAACCTGATTGGTTCTTGTGGAAGCTGAAACGTGCTGGGTAACACAAGAATGAACCTGATTGGTTCACACGTGCTGCGTAACAAGAATGAACCTGATTGGTTCTTGCGGAAGCTGAAACGTGCTGGGTAAAAAGAATGAACCTGATTGGTTCACACGTGCTGCGTAACACAAGAATGAACCTGATTGGTTCTTGCGGAAGCTGAAACGTGCTGGGTAACAAGAATGAACCTGATTGGTTCACACGTGCTGCGTAACACAAGAATGAACCTGATTGGTTCTTGCGGAAGCTCAAACGTGCTGGGTAATACAAGAATGAACCTGATTGGTTCTTGCGGAAGCTGAAACGTGCTGGGTAACAAGAATGAACCTGATTGGTTCACACGTGCTGCGTAACACAAGAATGAACCTGATTGCTTCTTGCGGAAGCTCAAACGTGCTGGGTAACACAAGAATGAACCTGATTGGTTCACACGTGCTGCGTAACACAAGAATGAACCTGATTGGTTCTTGCGGAAGCTCAAACGTGCTGGGTAACACAAGAATTAACCTGATTGGTTCACACGTGCTGCGTAACACAAGAATGAACCTGATTGGTTCTTGCGGAAGATGAAACATGCTGGGTAACACAAGAATGAACCTGATTGGTTCACACGTGCTGCGTAACACAAGAATGAACCTGATTGGTTCACACGTGCTGCGTAACAAGAATGAACCTGATTGGTTCTTGTGGAAGCTGAAACGTGCTGGGTAACACAAGAATGAACCTGATTGGTTCACACGTGCTGCGTAACAAGAATGAACCTGATTGGTTCACACGTGCTGCGTAACAAGAATGAACCTGATTGGTTCTTGTGGAAGCTGAAACGTGCTGGGTAACACAAGAATGAACCTGATTGGTTCACACGTGCTGCGTAACAAGAATGAACCTGATTGGTTCTTGCGGAAGCTCAAACGTGCTGGGTAACAAGAATGAACCTGATTGGTTCACACGTGCTGCGTAACACAAGAATGAACCTGATTGGTTCTTGCGGAAGCTCAAACGTGCTGGGTAACACAAGAATGAACCTGATTGGTTCACACGTGCTGCGTAACACAAGAATGAACCTAATTGGTTCTTGCGGAAGCTGAAACGTGCTGGGTAACAAGAATGAACCTGATTGGTTCACACGTGCTGTGTAACACAAGAATGAACCTGATTGGTTCTTGCGGAAGCTCAAACGTGCTGGGTAACACAAGAATGAACCTGATTGGTTCACATGTGCTGCGTAACACAAGAATGAACCTGATTGGTTCTTGCGGAAGCTCAAACGTGCTGGGTAACACAAGAATAAACCTGATTGGTTCACACGTGCTGCGTAACAAGAATGAACCTGATTGGTTCTTGCGGAAGCTGAAACGTGCTGGGTAACACAAGAAAGAACCTGATTGGTTCACACGTGCTGCGTAACAAGAATGAACCTGATTGGTTCTTGCGGAAGCTGAAACGTGCTGGGTAACACAAGAATGAACCTGATTGGTTCTTGCGGAAGCTGAAACGTGCTGGGTAACACAAGAAAGAACCTGATTGGTTCACACGTGCTGCGTAACAAGAATGAACCTGATTGGTTCTTGCGGAAGCTGAAACGTGCTGGGTAACACAAGAATGAACCTGATTGGTTTTTGCGGAAGCTGAAACGTGCTGGGTAACACAAGAATGAACCTGATTGGTTCACACGTGCTGCGTAACACAAGAATGAACCTGATTGGTTCACACGTGCTGCGTAACAAGAATGAACCTGATTGGTTCTTGCGGAAGCTGAAACGTGCTGGGTAACACAAGAATGAACCTGATTGGTTCACACGTGCTGCGTAACACAAGAATGAACCTGATTGGTTCTTGCGGAAGCTGAAACGTGCTGGGTAACACAAGAATGAACCTGATTGGTTCACACGTGCTGCGTAACACAAGAATGAACCTGATTGGTTCACACGTGCTGCGTAACAAGAATGAACCTGATTGGTTCTTGCGGAAGCTGAAACGTGCTGCGTAACACAAGAATGAACCTGATTGGTTCACACGTGCTGCGTAACACAAGAATGAACCTGATTGGTTCTTGCGGAAGCTCAAACGTGCTGGGTAACAAGAATGAACCTGATTGGTTCAAACGTGCTGTGTAACACAAGAATGAACCTGATTGGTTCACACGTGCTGCGTAACAAGCATGAACCTGATTGGTTCTTGCGGAAGCTGAAACGTGCTGGGTAACACAAGAAAGAACCTGATTGGTTCACACGTGCTGTGTAACACAAGAATTAACCTGATTGGTTCTTGCGGAAGCTCAAACGTGCTGGGTAACAAGAATGTTCAGCTGCTGTGACAGGCTTAGGTCATGGCTTTTGCTTCTCTGATACATTTGAGTAATTCTAGTGCTGAAAAACGATGTATCAGGTTTGGTCAAGTGTTGGTACAGTTTCTCAAGCTCTAGTCTTGAAGCACCTGTGTGTGTCTCAGTAGTGGGCGACTCAAAGCTTATTTCTCTTCGCTCCAGAAATCTGCTGAGGAGGCAGAGACTCACAGCAGATGGGCCGAGATGGAGCCAACATAACATATTTCTCCAGGATTAATTGTTTGGCCCTGTGCTCTGTCTTTCTCTCCTTTTGTTGTGCATTAGACAAATTCAAATTCTCATTGGTGATCAGCTATTCGTTTACAACTCATTCGCTTGTATTTAAAACACCCAGACTTAACCCAAACCTGCAGAAACATATCACTTTCATATCGTTTCAAAACTGCACGTTTCTTGATTTATTTAAAGTAAATGCAGTTCTCAGAGGTACAGTATGCGTCTAGTACATCCCTCTTTTAAAGAGTACTTATTACTTAAATAATAAACTTTTCTTAAAGAAAGTTTTTAATGTGTATGTCTATGTGGTGTTTTTAATATGCTTTAAGACAAAACATGTGCAAGCAAGTATTTTCTCCTTAAAACTGCAGTGTACCAAAGACAGTCTCACAAACGCGGTTTGAGATCGCCCGTTTCCTCCAGTCACAAACATGTAACTAATCCCGTCAGCATGTGGGGCGGGGCTTTTCCACAGTGAGCACAAGCAACACCTTTAAAGGGATAGTTCAGCCCAAATCGAAACTCTGTCAGTAATTCCTCGCCCTCATGTTGTTCCAACCCCGTAAGACTTTCGTTCATCTTCGGAACACAAATTAAGATTCAGTTTCGATCCTTTAGAAGCCTATGGAGGAGTGATCCAGCTCTCAGATTTAATAAAAAATATCTTAATTTGTGTCCCGAAGATGAACGAAAGTCTTACGGGGTTGGAACAACATGAGGGTGGGTAATTATTGACAATTACCATTTTGGGCTGAACTATCCCTTTAAGAAGGGGCAGGAAAAATTGGGTACATATAGAAATAATGTGTATATTGTAGCCGGAAGCTAGTTATTTTAGTTTTTAAAGTTTTAAATATGTATGTTTTTCCTACACAAACGCATCGCTTCGCCTCAGAAGGCCTTTATTAACCCCCGGAGACGTGTGGAGCACTTTTATGATGGATGGATGGATGGATGCACTTTTTTGGGCTTCAAAATCTCATCTTCAATTCACTGCCATTGGAAGACCCAGGATATTTTTTTAATATAACTCCGATTGTGTTCATGTGAAATTAGAAAGTCATATACACCTAGGATGGCTTGAGGGTGAGTAAATCATATGGGGTTATTTTTATTTTTGGGTGAACTATCTTCAGTGTACTTCAGGTGTACACTTCAAGTGCACATTCAATTAAATTAAGCAATTCATCTTTTTCATAAGGGACATTAGTTCCCAGAATTCAAATGCCATGTTTGGTTAGTACACATACCAGAACTGATTCGCAAAGCTTTACTGTGTGGGTGACATGCTGGGATCATGAACAACGCAACTTTTGACAAAAAAACGTAATTAAAAGCATGGTCATAAACAGCAGTATTTAAAAAGGAACTTTTTTTTTAACTAAATTTAAATGTGATACATCATCATTCCTTCTTCTATAACTTGTTTTTGTCTTACCCTGATTCACTATGGTAAGACTATTATTATAAGTGTTTATATTTTAGACGTGTCGAGATCACAGGAAATTGCATACACTCGCCTGTGCGTCTCGTCATATCCGTAAACAGTGAAAAGTTGCTCCGGCTACTTTGACGCATGTCTGGTGTGCAGAGGAGCGAGCGATAAAGGTTCACAGAGCTACATTTCAAACCTCCAGAGAATCTCCTGTTTTAAACAAAAGCCGAACAATGGAGATTCTGCTGGTAAAAAGAGAACGAGACAGAGCTCGTAATAAAACATGAATCAACATTGACTTGGCTTTTTCAGAGATGGAGAGAACTGAGGGGTTTGAAATGTAAAAGAGATGGACAGGACAGGTGAGTTATATTGAACAGATTAATTGCCAAATGTAGCTCTCTAACAGAGTCGATTGTAAAGCATTATATATTGTGAAGGGTCATTTCCTTATGGCTTTCATTATTGTTGTATCGCTGTGCTGGAATTTATTTTCAAGGAACTACCGTGTCTATTAATGGGTAAAGCTACAGTAACGTGTTCAGCTAGTCAGCTTGAGACCCTTTCCATCTAAACTGGTCAAATCTCTTAAACCTAGTAGTGAATTTTATTTATGTGAGGTATGATATCATAGTGTACCTTTAACAAAATATTAATTCCACTACACAAATAAATGAATGAATAACATGTAAAAATACCGGACTTCTGGGAACACTATTGCGCGATGACTCAAATAAACCATTTTAATGAGCCGTCCAAACAAATCATTTCTTCTCTGCCAAAAATACTCATCTGATGCTTCCAGTCCGCCAGTCTAACTGGCTCTAAATTGTGTATTATAACAGAGATTAATGTTTGTAGCGTACACATTTTGTCTTTGAAAAGGCCCATCTGTATTTTACAAAGACTAAAGAACAAAAACAAGATTGTCCTCGGAATATCAAATGACAAAATAGCAAATAATATACAAAATAAAGACAACCTTTTCATCCACATTGAACGTTAAAGTTATTATGGCGTTTAAACATGCAAAAAGCCCTATCAAAAAAGCTCTGCTAAATGTGTAACACTAATTAAAAACAGTTGTTGAACTTTATGGTAGTTTTCCAAGTTTGGTCATTGGCTTAGAATGCAAATATTTAGCATTAACGCAAAACTGGAAATAACATGTTTGGCTGTCGACAAAGGCTTTCGTGAGAGCAGAGTGGCGTGGTGAAAGTTATATCCTTTACAGTACGGTAAATAAATGTGTTATTAGCAAACACGCTTGTTATTTCAAGAGTGTGGCTCGAGAGCCTTACTGAATGGAGCGTGCAGGAGTAAAGTAACAAAGCAGGGGAAGGAAACACACTCACACACACGGTTGTTTTCGCTGTGCTACGAGGTGTTGTTTTCAATCCTTTGCCACCCACGTGGCATGTTGGAGTGTGAAGAAAGGGTTCAGGTAACGCCATGTGTTCCCGATTAATACGAAAACAAACACTGGAGGTCAGCAGGCAGAACAGACGCCATTACACTCATTAATATCTAAGAACTGAGAACGCCGTGCCACGATCACAAACATCGGTGGTCAAAGATGGCAAACGCTCCAGATGGGAAATGAATGTTTGCGCCATCAGCTTTGGTTGTTTGATTTACAAGTACTACAGTGTTTATATCTTTTTTCCCCCTATTGATGCGTGTTCTTGGATGTTTCTGTTGTTCTTTCCCATTGGCAGATGAGAACAGGGTGGCTGATATACATTATAATACTAATTAGTGATACACTGATATATCTGTTGGGCAAAATATATATATATAAAAAAAAACCTATAAACATTTTGCTTGCAATGTAGGAAATAATGATCATGGTAAAAGCATTCCTGTAGCTCAAACAGTAGACAATGGTGCTAGCCATGGGTTCGATTCACAGGGAATGGATGAACTTGTATAGCTTGAAAGCAATTTGGGTTGGTTTGGATAAATGTTTCTTGAGTAAATGGAAATGCTCTTCACACCATTGTTACCTAGTTGTCACTAACTTTTGTGAAAACTTTTTTTTGAGCCAGAATTTTTTAGTGTGGTGGAAATGATGCCACCTGAGTTACAGCCATAATTATTTAAACATTAAATAATTTTCATTTGCAAAGTAACATAATCCTATTTTTTGCATTGTGACATTATTCCATGACAATTATTTGCCACCCGAATTGAGTTGTGAGTGTTTTATTTAACAATAATTTAGAAGCAGTAAACAAATACTATCATCACCAGTGAATAATTTATGAATAATGCAAATGAACAGTTGTCTGCTGTTTCCTACAGTATCAATTACTAATGTCATGTTGCTCAAAATATATTATACTGGTTCAGTGATGTGTTACCCCCCAAAACATCTAGGCATTAGTTCCTTACAAGTGCAAAAAAATAAATTATGACAAAACTAGTTGTCATAATGCTTCAAGTATATTTTATACATTTCTCATAGACTTTTTTTGTAAATGTGTCCTGAATTGATTAATTGTGCAGGTGAATTTAGACTTTCACTAATGAAGGGGGAATGTAAAGAATTAGATCGATCAACCAATGATCAACCATAGCTCAGATATGCATGTCATGAATCTTCAACTAGAAAGCACATGTACACAGAGCACAACACTGAGTTGCCATTTTTTACAATGGAAGAACAACAAGAAAACAAACAGGGTCAACAGTCGGGAAAAAAGCGGGGTAATGATGTGCGGTGGAAGGGTAGGGAGGCAAAAGAGCAGAAGAGGTAGATAAGGCAAAAGACATAGGCATGTTTCTGATGAAATAGACTACTATTATATGGACCATATTCTCAATCATGACCTTAAAATGGCTAAGGCAGGTCAAAATGTGCAGCCAAATGTTGGGAGAACAACCGTTTTCTCAATCATTCAAGCATTTCGTAGACAGAAAAGGTGTGTATTTCAACAATGTGCACCGTATACCGGTACTATAATACTGTCATAATCATATAGCCATAGTTTACATCTGAATATAATGACAGAGTACAGTTATATTGACAACGTGGCTAAAATTTTTGACTAACTTGTTTGAGAACAATGACTTGTCATTTCGATGGCACTGATATGTTCGTTAATATAACTATTTTTAGATGAACTAAGAGTTTTGAGCAAGTTACAGGCTTTTGCAGGTAGTCCATTGTGTGGTGCTGTTTGTACGAATTGTTTAGAGAAATAACATTGCAGGTTTGCAAATGTTAAGAATGATTCGGGAAATGTACCAAAACGACTGAGAAAAACTGTAATATTCAACAATATTATTGATGTGACTGCTGCACTGACACTATTGGATGATAACTGACCTGAACTGGACGACATCACCGTTTTCAGCAGAACTGCTTTCTAGATGAAATTAACTAATTAAATATTTGACGATCTTTACAACAGAGCTAAATCAACACTGAACTGACTTCAGCTGAACAATGAGCTGCTGTACAGTTAAAATGAACTGTTTGGACCATTGATTCATTTTCCTGTTATCACTGTAAAGCTGCTGTGAAATAATCTGTATTTTATAAAGCGCTATATAAATAAAGGTGACTTGACTTGAATACAATAAAATCCACAAATCCAATAAAGCAATGGGATGGTATGGTAAAGCAATTCAGACGACTCTCGCTACTTTGAAAGCCATGCAACATGGGCAGCATGAGTGTACCAATGTGTTTTTCTGTAAAATACAGGGAAGCAAGTCATGAGACAGGCACTGGATATCATCACGGCACCACCCATCAGTCCCGTTCCTCGCGTGTAATCATCAGTTCGCGGCACCCGTGCAGAACCCACTTCCTCCTCTACCTCCTAATTGTGTGCAGCTCGCCATCATATTAAAACGCAACTTTGGAGTGACAATTACTGTCTGTGTGAGAAAGAAACAACTTATTTTAGCTGAGTTTTAGATATGGTCATTTCTGTTTGTTTTTAAAGTGTGTGTTTTTGTGCCATCCATCACTCTTTTGTATATATATATATATATATATACACTGTATATACACAGTATATTAGGGTTCAGATAAATTCAATTTACACAAATTCCCATGATCGATCGCTTTACTACAGCATTAATTTTTAACCAAATGCATCCTTTATTAGATAAATCAGATATAGTAGATATAGGCCTACACAAAATAAACACAATATTACAACTTACATTTGCACACAAAAAAATGGTCCCAAACATAACTCCGGCGCGCACGCTACATTTTTCCTCGAGTCTGCTTTACATGTTTCGCGGTTGAGCTTGCATGAACCTGCTAAATCGATGATCCATAGGTTTTATCGACTAAATGTATTATCGACAATTAATCGATCGAAGGTTGAAGGTTGAAGGTTGAAGGTTGGTGGTTCAATCCCCGGTCGCACCTAACGAAGTGTCGAGGTGTCCATGAGCAAGACACCTAACCCCGGCTTCCTGGAGAGAAAGTGCCCTTTTTTCTGGGGTGCTTTTTTTTATTTAAAAATTGAAAAATAATATATATTCCTGTTTGCGCACAGCTTCCCTGTCAAACAAATATATTTATTGAATAGTGGATCTAAATATCAGGTCAGGAGTTCTGAAGCGCTCCCTCTCTAGCTATGTTTCCATCCACACGTTTTTATCCGCATTAAGTGATATCGAATGAAAAATGCCTTATGGAAACAGGAAAATTCGATTGAATTTCATGAATATCGACTCAAATGAAATACGATCGGTCTCATCGGATTTTATCTTGATCGATATACGGCTTATGCGATAAACGCGGATGGAAACATTATTATGGTGCGATCCATTTTTCCTAGTTAAACTTTGTTCGCAAATATTGGCTTGAATGTTGTGCAATTCGGTGAGAAAATGAATGGAAACACCTTAACATGTCTCAAATCAATTCGATATACCAATTTGATCGCAAAACAGCATGTGACGTCATTACGCACAGGTTTTTATCCGCGCTGCCGTTTGGACTTTGAGCCGAGCGGATAAACAGTCCGTGAGGCGCGTGCGGTTCAAATGAGTTTCGTTCCGCTTTGGGCACATAAACATTATGGACCATTTATCGAACTCGATAGTGATATTGAGTATTGACGATATTGACTCAAACTTGATATCGTTTTATCGAGAACAATTATATCGCGATAATGAATGAATGAATGAGCATATCAATTTAAGACGTGGCTAAATGCAATTTATGACCTTGTATGGAAAATCCGGACTTTTTATGGCCTAAAATTCTTATTATTAAAATTAATGACTTACATAGGCCTACATCAAGAGTCTTTCCCCCTGAAATGTAGACATCTAAATTGGTGAATTTAGAAGAAATCTACAGATGCAAACAGATGGAGGATAGTAGGTTTAAAACAAACTCCATCTAAATGTGGATTTTGACGGTTTTATTTGATGATGATGATGATGATGATGATGATGATGATGATGATGATACAGTCCTACCTCAAATGTGAAACTAAGTCCATGTCACCATCAGGTGTATCAAATATATACTTGATTGAAACTAGCATAGAAAACATGCACATTGTGGCATGGTTTCCTTTGCTGCTCTATAAACCTATGAATACTAAGGAGACCAAGGTTTCTGTGTGAACTGATTATTTTGTAGACATCTTTTGAAAATGAAACAATTGCGTGAGTTTGAGGAAGATAAAATTAATTAACTTTTTTAATACGGTACATTTTTTAAAAAATCATAGTTGTGTTAATATATATACTTTTGTTTAAAAAAAGTTTTTAAAAAACCTAATTATGAGAGGTGCCCTTTTTCCCTGCCCCTCAAAATGTCTGTGCACGTCCCTGACGACTATGGAAGGTGATCTGGCGAAGAGGAAAGGTTGCTGCTCAGTGGAGGCAAGCAGAGAGTGTATGGATACCGAAAGAAGATTATTCAAGCAACAATGAACAGTGTCGCATCATCTCGCTGCTCAGCGATGAAGGGAAAATCGTTTTCAAGAATATGGAGCAGCGTCTAACTGGTTCCTCTTGAAGAATACAAACATAGAGACCTCAGTACAGAAGGGGGTAATCCCAGGAGTGACCCGATGCCTGGAGCACACAGGAGAATTGACACAGCTGATCTGCGAAGCAAGGGAAAGCAGAGGAGACCTTGTGGCACAAACACCTGTGGCTCCATTCCACACAAGCTTGTTCAAACAGACAATCTCTCTGCCGGTCGCCCAGGAAAGGGTGTATGACGATTAAAGGCCCGACACACCATATGACCCTGGGTTTATCAATGAAGATGTGTCCAAGTAGCATCAGAAGATGCATGTCTAAACCATATTATATATCATTGTATTTATTGTAAGAAAAAACATGAAGGCGGTATTCTGGTTGGAAAATCCATTATAACAGAATTTATGAACACCAAGCGGGCATGGTTAATATATTTTTGTGTGTTTTTAAATCAATAATCACACTAAATTAATGTTAAAATATCAATCTTAATTATATTATTTATAATGAATATTGATTTGTTTAATTAGACCAGTTTTCAGAATCACAGCCACAAGATTGACCAAATCCATTTTATTTTTTATAAAACACATTGTGTATCTGAGACTGAGATCAAACCGTTCAATATTTATAACCATACCAATATTTTCTGAAACCATTGCCGATGAGGTGAAATAATTCTACGCTTCAGTCATACAGACTAGCCACCTGTGCAGTTTCATGACATGGCTTATTAGCATGCGGCCAGATATCTTTCACTTCCCCAGTGTAAACTCCATGACCTTCTTTGGAACTGGTCTTTCTTAGATTATGCAGAAATGCTGCATCATTTCAAAGTGATGAAATATCACCAGCACATGTAAAAGAGTGACTCACACATGCAGAGGTTCCCGAAAATGAATTCTATTTTAAATCACCTATTTTAACTTGATTAACTTGTTTTAAGTAGTACAGGTAAAAAAAAAAAAAACCTTTGTTGTCGTTAGTTTTGCTGTCGTGTTCATGTAACATGAGGTGCTGACTGGAAATTCGACAGGAGTCTCCTAACCGCACAGTCTTCAAAAGAGGAAACAGATTAAGTTATAGCGCGGTGGCACTTTCAAAATACCATGTTATGATCAACCATGAGACTCTGCCTGCACAGCCTCATGCACTTCCCATAAGAGAACCAAAGTTCTTGTGCCACACCATGACAAAAGAAAGAGTCAGGTAGATAGAAACATTTTTTTTGTGCAAAAAAAAATCATAATAATAATCTCTCACACAAAAGACCGGTTTACACCCTTGAACCTTTTTTATTGATGTGGGATTGTTTATTTTTGTGCTGATTTTTAAAGAGGTCATCAGATTCCCATTTTCCACAAGTTGGTACGATTCTTTAGGGTCTTCATGTAAAGTTTGTAACATACTTTGGTTAAAATCCCTCAATGGTTGTGTAAAACAAACCCCTTTTTACCTCCTCAAAAACAGCTCTGTTCACAGTGACCCGTTTCGGTGCATCATGTCTCTTTAAATGATAATGAGCAACTGCTCACCCCACCCTACTCTTCCATGAGGGCTTTCGATACAAGACACGAAAATGCTGCCTTGGTGGACAGTATACAAATGGTTGAGGGCGGAAATATGCTAATACGGGACAGTCCGTCAGCGTTTTTTCTCATTGTATGGTGGTTGTGTCCACACACTGCAAAGACACATTTATATGCAAACACCATATAAAAGTGAATTTGCATCCGATGACCCCTTTAATGCTCATTTAAACTGATACATATAAACCTTTTAATGCATATTAAAAGATGACTCAAGAAGGTGCTCAAGAAATAAAATATACATACAGTAGTCAACATTTGAAGTTATCCTAAGACAAGAACAAGACGTATTGTTTAAAATTCATGTTTAACAACTTTGATGTAAGGTTCAAATGTTGACTACTGTATACAAAAACAAAAATCTTTTTTTGAAGAAAATGTAAACTCCCTCATGCAAACCATACTATGCTGCATCTGAAATCACATAGCCTACTAGGTACTTCTGTACTTACTTCATGGCCATTAAAAAGTATGTTTTACACTGATCATGTTGTCATTATCATGTGACCTACCAGCTTCAGTTGTGTCGCATCACTACCAGTCACAAATCCTGTCCCGTGGCCTCATGGGATAGTAAAGTGTCCATCGTATGCACACTTCAGGATCTCACCAGAAGTAGTGGGTCATCCGGTAGTTTTTCACCTACTGTGAATTCGGACATACTGCTGTTCTCACCTTAGTTGAAGTGATTTCGGATCCAGCCCTATAGTGATGGTGGAGGCAAGAAAAAAGCTTTTAAAAATGATTACAACTGATGTATTTTATGTCATCGAATAAAACATGAAAATATCTTGAGCTTGTGTTCACCAGAGACCTTATTTCAGCCATTTAACCAAAAACCCCAAAAAACTGTTGACTTCAGGACGATGGAACTGGATTTTGGCTACAAAAACTCCAACAGCACACTATGGCGGACCATTTCGACCTCACCGTATAAGCTCAAACAGTGCTGATGGGTAGCTGTGTGATGTGTGATATTTAGATATCTTATTCTGTTTAGCTCTCACTTTGACAAGTTGCTAACAGCCAAATATTCTCCCTTAAGGAGCTGAAACAGTGGGAGGTGATTTGGAATGGGTTACTGCAAAACCACTTTCTCACCAGCAAGGGAAAGATCACCTAAAAATGTTACTGTCATCATTTACTCATTCTCATGTTTGACTTTCTTTCTTCCATAAATCACAAAGTTTTGCAGAATGTCCAAGCTGCACTTTCCTCTGTAGCTAAGTGAATGGGGACATGGGTTGTCAAGTTCCCAAAAAAATAAAACATGCTTCTCAACTGGTGAGTCGTAAGACCGTTTTGAGTGGGTCGCAGAGTAGTCAAATAAACAACGACGACGTAATTCTGAACGTTTTACTGATGTGAGACTTTTATTTTGAATGAAGTGCGCGAAAGCTGCTGAATTTTCTGTCAGACAGTTTAGGAAAAGAGTGTCTGAGAAAACACGCGTCGTCTTGATTCAGTATGTGCTGCCAGATGAAATGTTGTCAAGTCTCTATGTCAGTCTCATTATTCTAACGTTATATTTGTAAATTGTGAAGAAATAAAAAGTCTCTCACCTCAGAAAAACAAACTTTCCTCATGTCAGCCGAACTGTGCTCGCTCGCGGTACGTAGGCTATCTTTAATTGCACGCGCAAATGCGGAGGCGCGCTTGTGTATCACATGCAACGTCTTACGTTATCAATTAGTAATCATTAGCAAAAAGTAGCAATAAATTGTGTAACTGGTAGTCATATGTTGTCGGGGAAGAATTTGCATGCAGGTATTATATATGTTAATCAGGATCAGTAGGCCCTACATGTTTTATTAACACTTTATGTTAGTATTGTGCATTTAGCATGATGACTAGTTTCCATGACCTTAAACCAAAACTATCAGTCATTTTCACTTTGTGTTCTTTTTTATATTGTTGATGACTGTGGTGGCTCATACCAACTTACTAAATGTATTGTATTTACAAAACTATTTTGCGACTGTTATTTATCAGTGTTAGTGAAATACTCTTTCGTGTAGCCTATGTTCAGTAATGTGGGACGTATTGTGTGTTTCAACCATTTTTGAGAAATAATAGGCTACTTGATTCAAATACCTAAAAATGTGGGTCGCGGCTTATGACCACCATGGCCAAACCAGTTGAGAACCACATGCTTTAAAGCATAAAAAAGAGTAGCGCTTATAAGCACTCTTATAAAGCTAAATCATATGATAGGTTTGTGGGAGGAGATTGAAATGAAATTATCTATTCACTGGAAATTCACCACTTTAGCGTTCAAATCTCATTTGTAGCCTACTTGGTGGTACAAACATGGTGCCTCACTCTCATTTTACATGAGTGATCCTACTTTTGAGTATTTTCAACAAATAACTTTTGTATAATTATGGTCTATTTTTATGGTACTTGTATTGTATTTTTTGTTACCTGACCATTCACTTAAATTTGATGTATAAGAGCAGCTTAGACATTCTGCGAAATAACTCATTTTCGTTTCATGGGAAAAAAAGAAACCATACACGTTTGGAATAACATTAAGACAGAGAGTGATGACAGATTTTATTTTTTATTTTTGGGTAAACTATTTCTTTGGAATAATTGGAAACATGTCAATATATCCAAGACTCCAAGAGTTCTTTCCCATCCAGTCGGGTGATCGTCACACCAGTGGGGAGTCATTTGAGGACAGCAGTCTGAGACGCCTCATCTCTCTTCACACAACCGTCCGCTACATCTGCTTCTCTTTTTTTCCTCATCCTTTTCTCTCTCCAAGTGGGTTGATGAATGCACTAGTTACGTTTGCTCTTGGCAGAGCGTGTGTAATTTAGGGGCTGAATGCTTTTTCAGAGTCTCTAACTGGCTCCATATGGAGAAGCAGGGTGAGACTCTTCAGCGTTTCGTCTCCAGCCACCAGACTGACTTCCATGCAAAGACTGCCATCATTTATACCACACTGGACCAGGCTGCTGCTTAGACGGCATGCAAATCAAACCCCTCTTTTGGACTAGCTTGGCTTTAGAGGCATTTTATCCATTGGATGGATATTTTGGACCTTGTCATAAATAATGACTTGAGGGTGGGCTTTTTTTTTAAGCAAACATCTAGCAATGCCCTATACGGTGCCCATTGTAGCGGTGCCATTTGTTAAAGACAACATCCCAATCGAGTGAAGGGACTTGTGGAAACTGTGGTTCCTAATTATTGTGATCCAACATTTGCCTTGCATTTCAGGATGAAAAGACAAACATTTCAGGTGAAGGATAATCCACTTCTTACCTCCAAGACTGTGTTATGATGACATTATTATTTTTATTGTGAGTATTAGGCTTATCATTATTGCTGATCACTGTTGATATGCTATATTTTTACTATAAAACTCTTACGACAAACCTGTCTTCTAATGTCTTCAATTGTTGCGTATACCGAGCTACATTTGTAAACGACTTTACTTAGACCCATTGTGCGAGCTGTCTCTTTAATACCGCATGGTTTATACATGTTCCTGCTGATTGGGCTGACATTTTTGACACACCCACCAAACAAGACAAAACATATCTCAAACCCTGTTGCACACCGTAATATGCCACAGAGACAGTTTCATGTTTTCAGGGGAATCCAGCTCTAAATGGTTTTCTTATATGGTTGTCAGCATATTAAACCGGAATGTGCAAAGTCATTTTAGCACTAAAAAATTACACACAACACCTTTAAATTCTCTACCTGTGCTCTTTGCAACTTATATGGTTTGTAAATTATATGGTCAATTAATCATGGCAACATGTTTTTATATTACTCTAACTCATCAAAATAATGTAACCAATTTCCGCTTCATTTTTTAAAGACCCCCTGTAGTGAAAATCAAGCTTTTAATGGTGTTTATATCATGTCTATGTGGTGTTTTTAATATGCTTTAAGACAAACCATGTGCAAAATCATAAGTCATCACCATTGCTAATTCTTAAAACTGCAGTGAACCAAAAATCGCTGGTGTTTCTGACGTCACAAACTACCTTGTAACCAATCAGGTCAACGTGTGATCGTCAACGAGTGGATCTCTGAGCTGGTGTGAGTGAGTGGAGGCGGGGCTAATTTGCAAGGCAAGGGTGTAGAGTTACATTCAAGCTAATTTAAGGCATTAAGAATTTTTTTCAAGGAAAAAAACATTTAAATATGTAATTTTGGTGATCAAAGGGATACATTTTTTGACTACAGGGGGGGACATTAAGTTATACGTGTTTCAACTACACTAAAAAAAATCTTTTCATGATGTTATCACACCTTTTTCCTTTTGTCAAATCAACTTAGATCATTAATGTGGTTCAGATAACCTAATATTTAGAGTTTCTGTTGATTAAACCAATCTCCTTTATTGTATTCACTCAAATTTTCTTTTCAGTGAACTCAAAATTAAGGCAACTTAATTTAAGTTAAACCGACAATTTTTTTTACAGCACTTTTTAAAAAAAAAGTTAGTTGAAATGACTTGCACAGTCGATTTGCTTATACTTACAAATTTAAGTTGAGTTGCTACCTTACATTTGTATGTTGAAGTAAGTGGGACATTCCAAGGAGAGAAAAAATATTTTGAAATTGAAGGAGGAACTCTTTTTGTTCACTCAATAATACTGTTGAAAAGAACCTGAAAAACCACCTTTAAAGGAGAACTCCGGCGCAAAATGAACCTTTGGTCCTATTACGCATTGTTACCTAGTCAACCGTTATCTGAGATTTGTTTTCATGATTATCGAATGTAAATAGTTTTATCTCTAAAAACAGTTTAGCCTATAAAGCTAGTATAACGGTAGTATATTGGGCATAGATCAATGACAAATAAAAATCGCTTGTTAATACCACTAACAAGGCTCAAAATAGCCCCACACTAACACGGTAGCATAATGAGGGTCCCTACCTTCAAACCGAAGCATTGAGAACTTTGTCAGTGTCCAGACAGTTTAATAAGAAGATATTAAACTGTTATCTGCTGTTCGCACTCACCTTATCACAACTTATAGCTCGTTCACATCTCACCAGCGCACTTGGATCGGCGTTCGTAGATCAACTGGTAGAGAGTATGTAAAAAATATCTTCTTATTAAACTGTCTGGACACTGACAAAGTTCTCAATGCTTCGGTTTGAAGGTAGGGACCCTCATTATGCTACCGTGCTAGTGTGGGGCTATTTTGAGCCTTGTTAGTGGTATTAACAAGCGATTTTTATTTGTCATTACACTATGCCCAATATACTACCGTTATACTAACTTTATAGGCTAAACTGTTTTTAGAGATAAAACTATTTACATTCGATAATCATGAAAACAAATCTCAGATAACGGTTGACTAGGTAACAATGTGTAATTAGAACAAAGGTTCATTTTGCGCCGGAGTTCTCCTTTAAAGACTCCAGACTGTACTAGCATCACATCTGTGTGTCCTCACATAACCTGTCTTGCCTTGTGCCCTCTGTAATGTAAGGGCCATATATACAGTTGGCTGCCGTCCACACCAATCTTACGCACACACACGCATGCGGAAAACTCACACGCAGTGCATTCCACAGGAGCCTGCTCACGAGGGGCCTTCAGCGGGGTGGAGATGAGATCCCTCCTCCCCGTACTGCTCTCTGTCAGCACATGCCGCTCAAAGCCAATGCTGGACCACACTGCTAAGGAAAAGGAGCGAGATGGAGAGCAAGGCAAAACTCAGGAGAGTTGTGAGACAAAGTAGTAAATGCCCGTTCTCATTTTGCACTGAGCTTTACCACCTGTTCATCTCTCAGAACCCAATGTAAGTCCTTGGTTGACCCACTCGGAGACACTTTCAACCCTCATTTGCCTGGATCTTAAGAAATGTATATTGGATAAACCGTATTGGATCCAGATAACTCTCTCGTCTGGGTGTTGTCCAAAGGCGGAGAGATCAGGGCATGATGTCAAGATCATTCTAATGACGAGGACCAGCTGGAAGCCTGAACCATAATAGAAATCCAACACCCAGACCTGGAGAGAAGTGCAAGGAGGAAAAAAGTGCCAGTTAAGCACTTTTTTTTCCTGGCGTCCTTTACTATCAAAGCCAGGACAAAGATCCCCACTGCTTTTCACACGATTGCTTTCCACAGGACCATCTGGCTCCAGAAACCCCCAAGCCGATCACATCTCAGTGCTGAGGAGGAGCCAGAAAGAGCCCAAAGCCTGAAGTGGGGTGACTGAGTTCATTCTGACTTATACGTATGTGCTATTTCAGGGAGAACTTTTTACAAACTTTGATTAGGATTTATTAGTGAAATATATCCTGGAGCTCCTTTAAAGTTTCACCAAGTCAGTTTTAGATGACGATCCTTTTACACCTTAAGAAATGACTAATACTTTAGATTACACTGAATAAATTATGTTCTTTTGAACTTTCTATTCAGCAAAGAATCTTTTTTTTTTCCACATTAAGCAGCAAAAACTGTTTTTGACATTGATAGTAATCAGAGATGTTTCTTGAGCATCAAATCATCATTAGAATGATTTATAAAGGATCATGTGACACTGAAGACTTAACTATTACTACAGTAATAGTAGTAGTGGCCTACATAAAGCTGGTCCTATCTTTCAGATCACATGACCAGACGAATACCACTCACTTTATCTTGGCAGCCCCCCATTATTGTATACGTTTGATTGTGGAATAAATTTACAATGGGTGACGAATACGCCTGCGAATATAGTATTGGTAACCGAAAACATTTTCCTGATTGGTAGAGATTAGGGGGAAAGCATTTTACAAATATTTATGGCAGCTGCCAAAAAAGCATTACATTTAAATGGCTCAAGAAAGCCCCACCAACATTTGAGGAGTATGTGTGGACTGTGAGGGAGAACAACTATGTGATGGAAAAGATAACACCAATTACGGCTCCAGATGAGTCCGTTCATGGAGAGTCTGGATGAAGTTAATGACCTTTTGATAGTTTCAGAGCGTAGGAGCAAGCAAGATGGTTTGTTTTTATAGTGATTTCATCAGATCCTAACCCACGTTATGTTCCCTGTACTCTGATTTTCGTCATTGGTTATATGTATGTAGACACTTCCTCCTCCATCTTTCATTGACTTATTTACGCACTTTGGGTTCGGTCTTTCCCCAGTTTATAATGTTCCCCATCGAACAGTGACCTTTGGACCAGTTGTCCACAACATATGCTCCTCACCATAGGTTAGCTTAGCCTTTCGATTCATGGCTTGGTCACTGCAGAGTTGATTCTCTTAGACGGCGAGACGCTGTATGCCAAGACAGATCCTTACCCTGTTCAGCGCTGAACTGGCGAGCAATTCCAGGAGCGGTGTTAAACCGATTCCAGTGTTGAGTCTCCATATTATCCTGTCCCCTCATGCATTTGTCTTACATGGACGACCAGCCATTTGGGGGAACTTGGATGAATTAGTGTTATTGAAGCTGAGGTATTCTAGAAATCACAGATTTGGAAAAACCAACTTCTCTTGCGATGGCTGAAAGGGTCTCTCTCTTTCTCTCCCTTTGGCCTTTATCTGGACAACCTGCTGTCAGTAACCTTAGAGCGACTCGCCATCTTGCAATGTTGAAAATTGGAAAGTGCAGTTAAGCAGGGTTTGTCAGATAATTAAGGAAATTAGCACCAGGTGCAAGATTAACACCAACAACTGGGAGGTATCTAAGGCCCCGTTTACACGAGAACGAATCCGGGTGAAAACGTAAAAATATTTTATCGGATGTGCCTTTCGTTTACACGGCAACGGCGTTTTGAGGGCTTAAAAACGCAAAAAAGTGAAACCACCCTCCAGAGTGGAAATCTTAAAAACGCTCCACCGTCGCGTTCCCGTCTAAACGGTAAAAACGCAAATCTGCTCACGGTGGCTCTCGTCGCGTACGCGTTTACGTCACAGGTATGCGCTAGTACAGGAAAATAACAACCAACATGTCAGATTATTTCCATACGTCGGACCTTCAAGTTGCCCTAGCAGCTCTGAAAAACATACAAGAGTCTTTTCAACAGTTGTACAAAACATTCTAAGATATAGGTGTTGTTGTGTGGCAGTGCTTCACATTGCCACCTAGCCGCCTGGAGTGCATACTACATCAAATTTCACACACTTTTGCGTCACCATATGCACGCGGATTTCCCAACCATAACGCTCGTCTAAACGCAGAATAAAAAGTGATAACGCAACGCCACTTTTGCGTTTTCTCTTCAGATCGTTTCCGTGTAAACATAGCCTGAGGCCTTGTCCACACTAATACGCTTTCGATTGAAAACGCATCTTTTTCTCTCTGATTTTAGCCTTCTGTCCAAACTGAGACGGCGTTTTTAGCAACGAACACAAAGCTTTTTGAAAACGCTATCCAAAGTGGATACATGTGAAAACGCCATTTTCGCGTTATAAAGTGGACTGTGAAAATGGATGTTTTTAAAAATGATGACATAAGTTTAGTCATGTGACGCATATTGAACCCATAGATATTCATGTTTATACTGGTATTGTGCCTGTTATGTGCCTTCACACAGTTGCTCAAATATGTCATTTTGCTCACTCTTCATATCACAGTCCTGCAAAGATGACAGAAAATGTATTTGCTATTGCTGTCCTTCGCAAAACACGAGAGCAGTCGCGCTTTAGACCAAACACATAATGGTGACTGAGAGCGACCTGGACGCATCAGTGAATGGTGAGATATTTTGCTAAATCAAATGATCCCGCCAGAAGAATTGTGTGATAATGTCTTGTTGTCTGTCTCATCTCAGTGATCTTTTATGAGGGTTTACGCATACGCTGAATTGAGCGTTTTCCGACATTTTAGTGTGGATGAGAAACTTTAAGAAAACGCTTGAAAACGCTAGTGAGGAGTCGGACGGAGAGCGTTTTGAAAAGAAAAATACATTTTCAAATCTATCCGACTAATGTAGCCTGAAGGTGTTCTCCAACTTTGATCAGTTATTTTTCAAATGTCTCATTTAAGTTTTTTTCATTTAAGTCGTACTGTATTTTTTTTAATGGCCCAGAAAGACAATGCTGCGTATCTGACAATGACAAGTATCATTGAACACTAATGTTTATAAAAATGAAAAGATGTATAAAAAGGTATACAAATAAAGTCCTCTTCAACCGAAGCTAAAGTTAATTTAAATGTGATTATCCCTCTTTAAAAAGTTTTTTTTTTTAACTTAGAAATTTTTGTGTTTGTAAGTTGTGTATGACTTTGCACATTAACAATGATCATTTTAAGGACTTTCCTAAACATCATAGGGAGTATAAACACATGACTATAGTTTTATACTCATGTTATTAAAGACTCAAATGATTATTTGAAGGTTCAACTGACCTTGTCTGACAGATGACAGTCTGGCTACTGATTTAGAGGAACGTGTTTAAGCATGTAAGTCTGTCAAAACTGTTAAAGATGTGTTGATATCCCTGAGAATATACCATTTTCATAATTTTTCTAAATCGTAATAATTTTTTCTTTCCAGGTTCTTCAAAGTGGTCACACACCTGTACTGTACTTTTTGGACAATGATTTTGAGATTTCCCACAAGCCCTCAAAGTTTCCAAAGTACCCTTGTGAATGAATACAGAGAGACCGTCACATTGGATTCTTCTTTATATAACATAATTTATATACACATGGCTTTTTACAGCGGCAGCATGTTTCTTTTACAGAAATACAAGCACAACATCGGCATCAAGAGCAAAAACCAGAGCTCTGTAGCCTCACATTTCACAAACTGTTTGCTCTCTGCTGATGAACTTAAAGAATGAAGATATAATATACATATGTCAGTATTGGCATGTCAGCTTAACAATATCATTTCTCTCTTATAGATTATTACTTTCTCAACTACATAAACAAATTGCACCTTTAGTTATATCATCTGTTGATTGTGAATCAAATCATTTCTGTACATAAGTTAAGAAATGTAACAGTTTGTTTCAAAATAGATAATCTTCACTTTTTTCATATCTCTAAGAGAACTCATTACATCTATATAGACAAAGTGCAGTAAATTTTAATTTAAAGTTTTTTTTTCATTAAAAATTGGTCCAAACTCCACAATCTGAAGAAAAACAGATACATTTTCTTCCAAATTTCTTGAATTATTATTATTATTTATTTTTTTTTTTGCCTTTTCATTAGTCCATGTTTTCTACAAACTGCTTCTAAATACAAGAATAACAGTGTCAGTGTACAAAAAGCTTTGCATGTAAATTATCTACTCTCTAAATATACTTCATATTCTTCAGAACTATGAACTAACATCTGTGACATTAACATGACTCCACAGCTCTATCAAACATGAAATATCAAATATCTCGTCATCGATAAAAACATACTGGAGATGACAATAATCATAATAATCATTAAAGTACATGGATGTGCATAGGTGGGATCACCAGCTAAATTCACAAAGCAAATGCATATTCATGATGATGCTGAGCACAGTGATATTAGTAAAAAAAAGCATCCAATCTTTTCCCTGTGCTGAGTGAGGCAGTGTGGGTCAGAGGTTGATAATAATAATATTTTTATGGTGTGAAGTAAACAGATGTCTGACTTTCGTCCAATGACTGAACCTCACTGTATCCCAACTAGGCGCGACAAGAAATTTGTCTGTTCATACTGAAAGTGAAAATTATGGCACAGCCAATCATATTTTATGTTACATATAGAGTTATGCAAAGTGGAATTTTGGACCAATTAGATTTCACAATGGCTAGGGCATCACAGTTACAAAGCCACAGGAATAGAAACCAAAACTTGCAGATTGTTGCTGGTTAGAAAACAGTGTTGGCGTCTAATAACATTAAGCATTAAATATTTAAAGGTTGGCCACTGATATATCACAGTCTTCTCCAAAGCATTAAAATGTCTTCAGCGTTTGTTTTATAACACCCCAGACAGCAACATAGTGTCGGCCGAGATCAGGCCCACATCTGGTACGTGTGGATTCCACGTGTACCAGATGTGGGCCAGATGTGGGCCAGATCTGCGCCAACATTATGTTGCTGTCTGTGACTACTCAAGAAGTAATTTTCAATATTTTCAAGTCTTTAATGAATTATCTGAGATATTGGCACCCTGCTTCAATTTTTTACCAGTTTGAACATTTTGAAGGTTTACCTGTAGTAGTGCAAGGAAGCAAAACTGCTGAAATTTTCGGTAAAGGGAACGAGAAATGAAAAGGAAATGATAAACAAAGGTTGAAAAAGCACAGACTTGGAAAATCACCACAAACTTGTAGAACGTATACATCACAGTGCCTGCAATTTGAGAGAGATGTGAAATCAAACAGAAATATAATACAAGTGTAAATGATCCACCATGACATGATACAATCACACCACTTCTCCTTCAGCCAAATAAATAATGTTAAGTCAAAAACTCTCTACACTTTCTTAAAGGCAGAAAACTGCAGCATTACTACAGCAACAGATTCGATATGGTGGCAAAGGCATTGGAGTCTGCTAGCGCTGTAGCTCTAAACTACTTTAGCCACTGTAAAAGGCTTTGGTGGTGTCCGGGGCCCAGTAAAAAAATCAGGGAAAGATAAAATCCAACGGTTTTTCCCCTGAATTTTTCTTACCATGGGAATCTTTAGATTTAGCTCTTATATGGGTCATAACAAAGACAGGCCTGATCTTTTTTTTAATACAGGAATGCACAGACGATTTCATTATTATTATTTTTAAATGCTAAATTTGTCTTTTGAGGACCACAAACCTCTGAAGAAACACACTATACACAGCTTAGAGGAGTAATTCATCCAAATATTTTAATTCTGGGATCCTTTACTCGCCCTCCTGTCATTCCAAACATGTGTGACATTCTTTCTTCCATCACACACAAAGGATGAATTTGAATGAACCAACTGGTGTTTGCCATTGCATGATATTGATGCCCGATTTGATAGACTTATTCACCACCTTTTTTCACTTTTTGTGTTCCACAGAATAAATAAATGGGTTTGGAATGACACGAGTAAATAGGTTTTTCATCATTGGACGAACTATTCCTTTAAATAACAAAAATCTCAAACCAAATAATAAATCTCAAGCCAATAATAAACAGCAATACGAATAATTATGATAATACAAAAGAAAAAAACCCTAAATATTTCTACTTTATAAGTTTTTGAAATATATATTTCATGTATTTACAAGAAATGTGGAAAGATGTATACAATTCAGATGAGAAACATTCTTCCATGTAAGCCCACCAAAATGTAGAATACCAAATCCAGTTTTTCTCAGGTTTACAAAACAACATTAAATATGTTGCCCTGATTGTTGATATCATTGTGTAAACTCTCTGTACACCAGTTTATAGTAACATACTCATTAGAATTGTAGTACTGTACATCTGCACTACATCAAATATGCTGACGAGACAGAAATGAAAGTGTTATGATGTGCTGTATGCGACGTAGTTCAACTAGTCTGCAACAATTTCCCTAACGTTTTCAAGGTCTTGTTTCTGCAGGACCATTTCTAAATAAATCTATTTACAGTCATTCCTTCCTGCAACTGTTCCAGTTCTTCTTCCCAATAAGGCCAATCATGGAGTCTCTATGAAGCACAGCATGAATGTGTTACCCTCAGCAATAACTGCAGGGTGAAACTGACAACACAATGAATAAAAGAAAGCTATTAACTTGGGTGACACTTTCTGAGGTGTATCAAATGTACTTGAGGTGTGCTGCTGCGTGTTATACCTTATCACATTTTGCCCTTAATGGAAAATGTGACTTTAAAACCATTCCTGTAAATTGGTGTGGACATTGGTAAGTGTGTGCTGCAGCAGATGTAAGGGCCTTAGGTTCTCTTTGCCCTGATTTGAGCACAGATTCTCTACAGCAAGAAGAAGGCAGTAAAATAAAGCTTGTCAATTTGGCTATGGAGCACAGGCACCTGGTTTGGCACTTGGTTTGAACGCGAGTCCCAATGTCTGAGGAAAACGTCCTTGCAATTTAGCTCCGCACTGAGCCAATGTGCTTGGCAGTGTGAGGTTTCATTTCAGCCGCCTCTGTTGAAGAAAGCGAAAGAATAACAGGGGCTACGTTCCCTGACGAGGGGTTGATGAGAGGTTTGGATCCATGTGGACAGCAGCTCAGTGTTGCTGTACTCCAGTTGAGAGTTTTTACCTGTGAAGAAATAAAAAATGTCAATTTTTTTTACTGTCTAAGAGCACAACCTTGTAAACATCTTATTGACCCCCTAAGTTTAATAAAAGTAGTGCCCTACCCAGACACCCAGCTGTGAGTGGTGGTCTTTACACTGTGAGGCGGGAACCCCTGTTGGGTGGCCATGGGGTCGAAGTTGAAGTCCAGCGATTCTCCATCCATGAGTGTATCGCGCAAGATGGAGTCCACGTCACAATCGAAATGCTCCACAGGCATACCGTCCAGATCACTGGGCAGCTTCTCCAGGTGTTGCTGTTGCAGGTGGGGCATCATCCCTGGGCCCCGGCCATATCCGTTGCTGTTGATGCTGCAGTAAGGAATTCCACCTCCAAGATGACCAGAGCCTCCGTACTGCATATGCAATGCTGACTTGATGCTTCCCAGGCGTCCACTGACACCGCCAATCGTGGCCATAGGGTGCAGTGATCGCCCATTCAATGCCACAGGTGTGGTCGGGGCTTGTCCGTGCATATTGTGCGGATGAGAGAGGGCATGGCTATGAGATGCTCCAACTCCCATAAGTTCATTCCGCCTACTGCTGTAGGGGGGCAACATACATCCACCACTTCCAGCTGACTGGGAGACAACGGTATCCACCGAGGGCAGGAGCTCTCCAGACTCCCCATCAGACGTAAGAAGCTCCTTCAGCAGCCCTGCTGAGCAGTTAAACTGGCCCATAGTTCCTGGACCAGGACCAAAACTGGACTTGCTTTCTGACAGAGACTGCATCGGCATGGGGGACATGCTGCCCATTCCTGCCTGGCCGTAAAGACACTTACGATAGTCTTGTTGAGTCTGCTGGTTGACTGCAGCCAGACCTGGGGAACTGTAGGGGGAGTAACCAGGGCTGGCCTGCATGAGGGAAGAGGGTGAGGACTGGTTGGATCCTGACCCAGGGCCTCCTGCGGGCCCCACTGATGCGTTCTTAGGTGAGAGCAAGTTGAGGTTATCCAGAAGGTTTTCCATCACATTCTCAGGGCCACTGTGACCCAGAGAACCAGCCATTTCAGACAAGCTGGGGAGGGTGGAGGTCATTTTGGCCCCTGACCCAGGGCCTGGGTAGACCATGTGGACATCAGAGTCGCCAAGTTCGTCGTCAATAAAGGGCGAGAGACGACCACTCAGTGTGCTGGCATTGGAGCTGGTGCGGGGACGGAAAGCCGTCCAGGCATCAAAGTCGTCGTTGCTGTGGGAGTTTGGACTACCGGGCCACTTGCCGTACTGAGAGCCTGGGCTGTCTGCACCCCCCTCGGGCCCACCTTGAAGAGCCAGCTATAAATATAGAGAGAGACAGAAGCACTCGTGAGAAAAATAACATATTTTCATGGATAGTGTGTACTGTTTATCAAAGAGATCACAGCAAGGTTTGGTGTGCGGCTTTTACCTTTTTCTTTGCCGCTCGTCCTCTGCTCTTGGCAAACTTGCTGTTGTTGTCCATGGAGGCGGCCCGGCGGCGAGGCGACTTGCCGCTTTTGCCGCCTTCAGGGTTGAGCATCCACCAAGAGCTCTTCCCTGTCCCCTCATTCTGCACACGGATAAACCTACTATGTAGGGACAGGTTATGTCTGATTGAGTTCTGTGGAAGAGAAGCAGAGCAAGGAGAAAAAGCATGAGTGTTATGTTCGTAGTTTGCCTCGTTCCCGTAAATTCCCCTCTGACGGTAAATCAGCAGAGTGCAAATCCTCGCAGCAGCTGTTTTCTATTAAATTCTCTTTTCTCTTCACCTCCGCGTTCGTCCACTCACCCTTTCCTTCACCTATATGTATCATTTTCTGTCATTCAAAGGAGACAGTTTTCCTTGAACATCAGCCATTCTTTTAAACATATTCATGCAAATATTTACAAATTGCTCTCAATGGTGCATTCAAATAGAACGGAGAATCCCTTCAATGTTTTGCTGTGAATCATAAAAACATCACTCTATTTTTAGTGAGAGTTTTATAATCCTCAGGTTTAGACCACCAAGACTATTATTAATGATAAATATCTGTCTTAAAAATGCTACACTTTATCTAGTAGACCATTTTCAATTATAAAATTTGTGTACAAGAGAAAGAATCTGTTCCTCCAAAAGTTACGATTTTTTACGAATTATTAAAGGTGACAGTTTTACAACACAACTATGAGTAATCATTGGCATTTAAAAAAATTGCTTTGCTTGTTTGAGTGGCTTGACCTGTCAATTACCTGTTCAACTGAACAATGGAAGACGGGAATTGTTTCAAAAACCCATTTCGAAACATTTTCGGTTTCTTTACCTGTTCATTTACAGGAGAGCAAAAATGGACTTAATTAGCAACAAATCACTTAAAAAGACCTTAAATGACCAGCGAAAGCAGCCATTTCTATGCCTGCTATTCTACTCTTGCCAAAAAATAGTTTTAGCACCAGGGCCAATTTAGTCTAGTATAATTATGAACTTTTCTATCATTCTGATGAGTTCAAATACCGTAATGTCAGGCAAACATGGGTAAACATTCAGCCTGGTATAGACACATTACCTACGTTGTCATGGTGATCTCAATCATTAGAACCATTTTCCCTAGAGAGGTGGAAAATGGGGTATTTTTGAAATGCTGGCCTAATGCTTCCTATGTCTAATTTAGAGTTGTTAATGGATAGTTACAGGATGTGATGGCAGCTTAGGATGGTCTTTGCTGTTGTTTGTGAACTAAAAGGCTCCATGTAGCACATGCAGAGACATGTTTTTTTTTTTTTTTTGCTCTTTTCTTTTAAATCTAACCCATTAATCCTATAGTGGCTGTTAAGTTTCACATATGGGGCTGCTCACAATAAAACAGATATTGACAGATCAAATTTAATTAATATCGAAAATACTACAGAAACTTAATTTGGAAAAAAATACTTTATATTAAAAATTATTTATATTACCTTACATAATTATATTACATAATGCCTTTATCTCCGATTTGTTTTGTCTTGCATTTCATTATGAAATTGGACAAGCTCAAAGCCGACTCATTTTCTGCCAAATCTTATTTTTTATTTTTTTTATTGGAAGTTGTGCAAAGGCTTCGGGATGATTGGAGGACACAGATGACACACTTGATGCATCCTTCAAAATAAGCCGAATTAATATTTCAAATTGAGATGGCCTTCGATGCAGCTTGGTGACGTGGAAGCCGAGATATGCAGCCTCAACCAACATGCGGTGTAACCAACATGCAAGGAAGCCATTTTGCTGTTGTCATGTGACAAAAATATATATAAAACAGGAAATGATATCACAGAAAGGAATTTTGTACACCCTCATGACGGTGTCGGTAAGTTTTCTAAAACAATGACATATTTCCTTAAGTAAAATGGAGTAAAACTAAAAATTTTGCTATAGGCCTAACCATTTTGCAAAAATGCACAGAAAAAAAACTGGACTCCCAGAATTTGTGGGAAGCCAGCCAATCAGAAACATCTCTTGCCATTTCATCACATGGTTCATGAACAGGGAATTATCACAATAACTGGACAGATAATATCCTATGAAGACTTAGGCTACACTATATGTGCCCGCATTAACAGAGGGAAGCAAAACCTGAAAATTAAAAACACACTACGCACAACACGAATCCATAGCAGAAGAGTACAAACTGAACCCACTAACCACAACATGGTCCATCTGGCTTAAATTTTTAAATCCTTTCCACACATGGCAGAACAGAAAACACAGCATCACTGCTTTAAAACACAACTTTGCATGTCATGTGAAATGACTCTTGGCCAGTCCGCAAACTTGTATAGCGTGACAAATTTAACCACAACCACATTAGAAGACAGTTCACTGATGGATATATGGAGAGGTTTTGAAGAATGGGAGCCCCGGGAAACTGGGGAATATCAGGACAGAATGTGGCATTCTGAGTCCACATTAATCCAGATACACATTTGAGAAAATCCATCTTTTGTTCTACCCTTCTGTCCACAGAGACGGCATTTTTGTCCTGCAAGCTTTCTGAAGTAAAATGGACACATTTGAAAACGTATTTTTTTTTTTTTTTTTTTGCATTCTAGTGTGAACTGAAAAAATTTAGGAATTTAAAAAAAATGACACATTTAGTCATGTGATGCAGATTGTGTACCAGTAGATATGGATGTTTATACCGGTAAGTGCTTGCTATGTGCTATTCACATTCACAGTGTTGCTGAAAATACATGTTACTTTGTACAATCTTCATATTACATTCCTGCAAAGATGCGTTTTAGACCATACATGGAATGGCGGTTGAGTGAGACCTTGACGCACCTGTAAGTGGTGAGATAATGGTTGTGCCAGAAGAAAAGCATGAGCACTTTATTATTTCTGGTCTCTCTTTGAGCTTTTATTACATGTTACGCATGGCCAGTAAGATGATTTCAACGTTTTCCAATGTTTCAGCGTGGATGAGGAACTTCTGGAAAATGCTTGAAAACGCTAGTGTGGACGGGGAGCGTTTTGAAACGAAAAGCGACCAAAAAACGACAAAGAGAACCCAAACGATATCAAAGCCCGCTCATCCTGTGTGCAGGTCTGCGGCTTCCTTCCCGATCGACACATTTTTAGCCTGTTTTGACAATAGTTGATGTATTAATGGCGGCAGAACACAGGAACTTCGACATTCCAGCTAATCACTGTGTTCAAAGTTCAAACATAATCACAGCTAGCCCGCTAATACCCTATCTCTTCTGGAACTACAATGTCCCAATCCACATTCCTGTCTGTGGATACTAAACCCCAACCATCACTCTTGTTGTGTGAAGATCCTATAATCTTGGGTTCACAACAATACTGCCATTCCACAGATGCCACAACACTACACACAATGAGACGACATTATATAAAACGGAGCAATTTCTGGAATGTTATGATCGAGTTTGAACACAATGTGTCATCTATGCAAATGAATCATATCATTATGTTGACCTACAGTGGAAGTGTGTATATATATTGTCAGCATATTGTGCTGCGCTAAAAAACGTCCACTTTTCATAACCTCTTTCCAACTGTACTATGGTCTGGATAAAATGGCAAAAATGCCACAAAATTATAAATGAATTATTAATTATAAATAAATAAATATAATATATATTTTTTATATATTATATTTTTTAATATTTTACGGTGCCCACAATACGGTAGTTGTTACAGTTATACTATAATAAATTTGTAGTAACCAATGTAATATGTGTAGAAAAAGTGTAATATTCTTACTTTACATCGCTGATTTATGACGTTTAAAGAATAATATGGCAATTCATTTGTTTTGCAGGTGTGTGATTGTCAACAGAGAAGATCGTTCACCGAGTTTATACTTCGATCTCGGCAAATGTTTGCTAAACTTTTTCATAAAAGTTTTATGATCATATAAAATGCTTCTATGTTTCAAAGTGCCTACATTATGCTTTAAAAGGAACTGATTTTATCTGTGAACATTTCCGTTGATGCCACCATGTTTGCCTGAGGTCATACATTTGTATCTGGAAGTTTGACTTCAAGTGGCAAACTACTGTACTTTTCTAAATTTAATTTGAAATTCAGGTTTTCATTTACATGGAGAACATCAATGAATGAAAGAACATAATTATTAATTTTATCTTAATGTTTAATTTTATATTTAATGTTTTAATGTGTATATTTTCAATGCAGCTTTTTTTTTTTGGTCAGTCCAATTGAGTCGTATCTTCCGAACTCTTCTAATGGCACTGGAAATAAAATGTCCCCATGGAATACAAATTATTATCAAAACTGTTATCATCTAAAATGTCACATATTCTTTCTCATACAACAAAAATGCTGGTTGATCCAGTTACAATTATGCATTACATTTTTTTTTTTTTTTTTTTTTTAGGTTGGGGAAAAACCTTTTAAAAGTACACAATTATTACAAAAATATTTCACAAATGCTCAGTTTTTGGAAGTGAATAAATGATCAAACTATGGTTCTCAAACCTTTTGATCATTCACATTCCCATGACATTTCTAGTCATTTGTACACACTGAAAAATAACTTTTCAAAATTATTTTATATACGTTGTGTTGATAATAAGCAATTTCTTACCAAACTAAGCATAACAATTTCGATGTCTTTCTCTTGACTTTTGATGATTTTATTAGTTAGATTATTAGATTATGTCTGCAAAAGTCTTTTAAAAACCGAAAATGTCAAACTCCTTGATATTTCCAGGCTGTCCTTCACCGTGGGAACCCTGACAAACATGTCATCATACCCTTGCATGTTCTGCTATTACATATTCAAAGTACTACTTTCACATACACACAATTAAAGCCCCTGCTGCAGGAACAATGAAGAAAGTCAACAGCAAGAGCCAAACACCAGGAAGTGACCACATGAAAGAGGACCGTCACAGGAAGCCGGCCTCACTTCCTGTCTTTCAGGAAGCAGTGGTTGTGTATTTGAGCATGTGAGTGTGTGCAGAGCGGACTGGAATGCCAGGCCTCAGAGCCGGGCTGGAGGTGGAGAGAGAGAGAGAGAGAGAGAGAGAGAGAGAGAGAGAGAGAGAGAGAGAGAGAGAGAGAGAGAGAGAGAGAGAGAGAGAGAGAGAGAGAGAGAGCTGCCCTACTGCACTCCTCCTCTGGCAGACTTCTGTTTGGCACCAGCTCCAGCCACAGTCATTCTCACTCCCGAGAGAATAAACAAAGCGCTACAGACCACAGATACAAACCCAAGAGCTCAACTACTGCCCACTCCATTGCCCCCTTAAATAATAGACATCTAGACCTTAAATATACCTTAAAATGTCTCTATAAATCACAGCCACTCAAGCCCTACGACCTGATAAGTATAAATCTTACAGAGAAGAGTTATTTATGTGTAGCATGCTAATGATTAGCATGCCACACATGATACACAAACATTAGGGTGAAAATAACCCGGGATATTTCTTAAATATGAATACCCAAGTACGTGAACTCAAATGCTTCAGGTCATTAAATTTGGAAATGTGTTCATAATTTATAACGCAGTGCAAGTACACACACCATTCTCAGGGTCACCACAAAGGACACTATAGTGGGTATAAAACGTCTTCTTTTATGTGACGAATTTTCTTTGTCCTGATCTATTAATTTATTCAAAAATACATAAAAAATGCAATTCATAGTCATACACACCTATTCTATGATTGACACGAAAACAGAAATGCCACTGTGATACAATTGTCCTTCCATAATGTGATGTGACACCCCAAAAACATAATGAAATGAACCTAAAAAATAATACGTTGTTCTGCTGCACCGGTCGTGACCACATCTGGTACGCATGGAATCCACACGTACCAGATGTGACCCGGATCTGGGCCGACACTATGTTGCTGTTTTAGGGAGAAAATGCATTTAAATATATAATACTGCAGATATTTCAAGGTAACTCTATCGAGTATTGAGGTTGGTGCCAATGTGCGCGCACTTGCAATACGCTGGCCAAGCATTCGTGTCTGCATACTGGCGAAGAGTATATTTCTGGCTTAAGCGGTTATATTTGGTTGTACATGAACATGTGAGTCATTTCGTGACACACTAACATACATTAGTGCGTGTGTGTGTGTGTGTGTGTGTTAGAGTGTGTGTCACTGTAAGCCGCACAGGCATATGGAGGTCATGTGTTCGGGCCAGTCCACAAGCCAAGGACACAGAGTTCCATTTCTATTTCTCTCCCTCCTTACTTCAATCCCTTCCTCCAAGGAGCCTGAAAGGCCACACTGTTCTACGACTGCAACCCCTCCTCCCCCCTCTCATTCCATCTCTAAGCATCCAAGATTTACTGAAGCATTGGGAATCAAAAAACAGCTTTTAATCAGAAATTGGGATCTGCACATTTTCAGTTTGTATTCTGAATTATATTATATATATATATATATTGTATGACAAATTCGCAAGTCAGAGTTCACCAAACTTGAAAATGAAATTTGGAACAACTTCGCATGAGCTTAGCGTTTCAGGTCTATGAATGGAAGTCAATGGAACGGAAAGTGTAGTGTGAACTTTCCATTCCGTTTCACCATACAAAATGACAATAACTTTTAATTGAAAAGTGTAAATATATATATTTAAACAAACAAAATCTAAGAAGTTATCTAAATAAACGTGTTGAATTTGTTTAGCACCGGTTCAAGAAAATGATTTTCATGACGGAGCAACTTTCTAAAGTTGGCGACTCAGCATAACCCAGCAACATAAATCATGTTTAGCTGATTTGTGAGTTTGCAGCCTGATTTGAATGTGATGACAGAACCTGTAGGCCTGGAGAAGCAAGGAACAACTTCTTAAGCAGAATTCAAATGTCACTAATATTGTCCTCTGTGCTCTAAAATGTAAAACTCCCCAGGAAAGGTTGGCAGAGAGAAGGCCGGTGTGACTCAGATGTAGCCACATGTAGGAACTTTTCTTCTGGGTGAAAGGCATAGAGACAATCTCCAGCCTGCATATGATAATCAGACGTCAGAAAAGACTGAAAAAGAGCATGAAGCGTGCTAAGATGATCTAGTTCCTACAGAACTTCAAAGCGGTTTCTTGCAGCCGTGGGGGAGCGAATGTTGTGACGCATGAGCAGGAGAAAAGCAGAGGCCGCAAAAAGGCCACAACAAATGTAGTTATGCACCTCGCAGCGTTCAAGTCTTCAAAACACAAAGTCCAGAAAAATACGAGGGTCTAATTATGCATTCGTTTTGAGCCTTGGCCTCGTGTTGGGTCATGTCTGGTGTAGACAGCGCTGCTTTCTGCTGACAGACGTCAAGAATGTGTGAGTGTGGTTAGCAGGAGACAGAGAGAGCGCCCAGACCTGTCATTAGCTCATCACTAGCTCAGCAGGTCTCACACATACTAAGTATAACCCAAGCCTCAGAACTGAAGCAGTCAGGTGGAAACTAATCCAAAGGTTAGCCCTGGAAATAAGCTGGAAGTTCAGTGTTAGGACCAAAATCTTAAAGCGGACCTATTAAGCCCCTTTACAAAGCCGTGATTTTGTTTTTGGGCTCTACTAGAATAGGTTTTCACGGTTGGATATTTTTCACATATTCGACATTGTTGCAGCACCTCTCTTCCCAGTCTGTCTGTAATGCGTTTCAAACGTTTCAAAAAAGCATTGGCAGCCAACCATGGTCGCAGGTTCTGTTGTTATCAGCATAGTTCAACGAGTCTGTGTTTCCTGAAACCATCGTTCCAACAACTTTTGTGTGTGGTTGGAACGACAGCTCTCGACCTGTGGTTAGAAGCAGTTTCTTGTTTGCATGACGTGGACTTAAAATACTTAAAATAAGCAAGCTGACATTCAGTACAATCTATAGCTTTCATTTAGACATTTAATTTACGTCTTTTAGTTTGTCAAGAGATTTAAAGAACCGTTTTTGAAGAGTGCGCATGTGCGAACGGGCTCTAGTACGTAAGAACGAGCCTATGATTGAATATTGGAATAAAGCAAGATAACTGAGAAAAATGAGAATTAGTCCTCAGATGCCATGTCCGTAATTTATAGCTAAAATCTTGCATTAATTCGATCTCAAGCGGATTCATTAAAATAAGTTATTACTCCACAACCTACGTGACATCATTAACCAACGTGGTTGAACGACAAATTTGCGACAATACGGGTTTGGGAAACAGTCGTGGCTAGCTAGTTGATTTCTTCAGCGATGCATCGTACTGTTTAGTTCCAGTCTCTATGAACCCCCCCCTTTCCGAGATGCACAATGTGCTCTGATTGGTCGGCTGGATCAGTGGGTTGTGATTGGTCGACTGCTTCGATCCTGTTTGGGAAATGTCACGCCCCTTACCATAACCACAGGTTTCAAGACACTACTAACACTACTAACCAGGGCTTGACATTAACACCCGACAAGTGCAAATTGTGGCCAGGGAAAATGCTGAGTGGCTAGTAACTTTGGAAAACCACTAGCTACAGTGGCTGGTGAGCAAAAAAGTGAATGTCAAACCCTGAACACAACCTAACAAGGCCCCGCCCCTTTTTTTTTGCGTATGTCAACATTTAAAGGGATAGTTAACCCAAAAAAATTTATTTACTCACCCTCAAGCCATCCAAGGTGTACTGTATATGACTATCTTTTTTCAGACGAACACAATCGGAGTTATATTAAAAATATCCTGGCTCTTACAAACTTTCAAAGTTTTAAATATGGATATTTTTGCTTCAGAAGGCCTTTATTAACCACCTGGAGCCACGTGGATTACTTATTTTATGGATGGATGCGCTTTTTTTGGGCTTCAAAATCTCCATTCACTCCCGTTATAAAGCTTGGAAGAGCCAGGATGTTTTTACATAAAACTCCGATTTTGTTCGTCTGAAATAAGATATACATCTTTGGATGGCTTGAGGGTGAGTAAATCATGGTATAATTTTCATTTTTGGGTGAACTATCCCTTTAAATGAGGAATGCTGTGATGTGTTCGTTCCCGGAAGAAAACTCAAGACTACAATGGAGGCGTTTCAGGGAGTTCAGAATCAGTGTGCACTGATATAGAGAATAACTCCCTCTGGAGTGACTTTGTGCTTTGTAACTTTGTAGACATTTTCCATGCTCAAAAAGCAACAATACACACTCAAGGAAGTTGAAAATGTTAAAAAAGCATACTAGGTCCTCTTTAAATTACATTATGAGTTACATCACAACATATAAAGGTACTTTTGTGGGGAATTTCATTAAAAAAAATATATATATTATTTACCCATTCGGTAATGCATAATTTTGTATAATCAAACAAATTAAATACTTTACAAATAGAAGGTAATCTCATTTGACTCATCAAACTCAAATTACAGTCTTCACATAAAATTGGCTCATGCTTTTCAGGAGGTGTCATGTCTCCCATGACCGCTAATATGCAAACATGATGAGTTATGCTTTCACAAATACTGTGACTTTGCGGTGGTGTTGCACTTGATGTCATACAAACTTTCATATTCAGTTGCTGTTTTTCTTATCCCCAAACCAGACATGACACTATTTGATGACTGTTTTCGTCAAGATGTAAATGCTTGCTTCTTGAGTACGCATAACACTGTGCTCATTAATAATTAAGTCTAGTAAAAACATTTAACATCCATCCTTCATGGACATAATAGCCCTTAGTCAAGGTAGATTTACTTTGAGAGACACAAATGAAATTGCACTTATTTCCCTTCATTAAAACTATGAATTATATTATATTATTATTAATTTGAAATAAATGCTGTCCTTTTGAACTTTCTATTCATCAAAGAATACTGAAGAAAAAATGTATCACGGTTTCCACAAAAACATTAAGCAGCAAAATAAAAATGTGTGTGTATTTTAAAATGGATAATAATCTTCTTGAGGATCAAATCATCATATTAGAATGATTTCTAAAGGATCATGTGACACTGAAGACTGGAGGAAT
Organism: Rhinichthys klamathensis goyatoka; assembly: GCF_029890125.1. Lineage (NCBI taxonomy): Eukaryota > Metazoa > Chordata > Actinopteri > Cypriniformes > Leuciscidae > Rhinichthys > Rhinichthys klamathensis. The sequence continues at coordinate 624,980 of NW_026606765.1, read as the reverse complement.
GATGCTGATGATAGAGCTTTACATCACAGGAATAAATGACATTTTAACATATTCACATAGAAAACAGTTATTGTAAATTGTAATATTTCACAATATCACTGTATTTTTGATCAGCCTTTGAGAGCATAAAATATTTCTTACAAAAACATTTAAAAAATGTACAGACCCTAAACATTTGAACAACGGTAGTGTATATTTGGGGGCTCTTCACAGCTAATATTGATATATGTGATTAATTGCAATTCAATTGATTGATTAATCACCATACTGTGTAATTAACTTGATTAACATGTTTAATGGATTGACAGTTCTGCTTCTTATGCAACCGCATTCCACCAGGCCGCACATCAGGGAATTCCCTGAGTTGGCAACAAGTCTGGAAACTCGAAAAAACAATATCCGTGCCAAGTTCTGTCCATTTTAAAATGATCATTCAGCTGTTTGGCTTTTTTTATTCAGCTCTCGCCATTCGAACCTGCAAAGTGCCCAATGCCAACGGTTCCTATTACTGGTTCAAACGGGGTGCGGGTTTTGTCTTTGAACAGCGCCAGTATGCAGTCGCACTGGGAGATTATAAACAGTCAGGGACAGATAAGACGCCCACACGAGTATATCTCCGTACTCAGCAGAGAACGACACATTGATTTATTGCCACATTAAAGTGAACACACAAACTCTCATACACACACACACACACACACAGAGAGAGAGATTCAGATGAGCAGAAATACATACTACCAAATCCAACTCTCCTCACACACAGACACACAGGGGCAACTGTTTCGAACAAGCCAAGTCAGGTCAGTATGAGTGTCAGAAGTTCAGCGGTTACAAGGAAACAATCTTCTATTAGATTTGCAGTATGCAGACATACTGTGCTCGCCACTTCCTGTTACGCACTTCCTGTAAATTGCGTCAGTGGCGTGCTGAAGCTGAAGAATATTTTTTTTTTATTAAAATCAGCTTTTTTTAATCAAGTCTTCAGCAATTGAGCTGCATATCACCAACTTCCTCAATATATCGCACGACTGCACGGTTAATAAAACTAAATCGAGATAGGGATTTATCGTTGGAATTATTGTGGATTCATTAGATGTTGTTGGGATTTCATTTGTAACAATGGCCATATACACTCACCTAAAGGATTATTAGGAACACCATACTAATACTGTGTTTGACCCCCTTTCGCCTTCAGAACTGCCTTAATTCTACGTGGCATTGATTCAACAAGGAGCTGAAAGCATTCTTTAGAAATGTTGGCCCATATTGATAGGATAGCATCTTGCAGTTGATGGAGATTTGTAGGATGCACATCAGGGCACGAAGCGCCCGTTCCACCACATCCCAAAGATGCTCTATTGGGTTGAGATCTGGTGACTGTGGGGGCCATTTTAGTACAGTGAACTCATTGTCATGTTCAAGAAACCAATTTGAAATGATTCGAGCTTTGTGACATGGTGCATTATCCTGCTGGAAGTAGCCATCAGAGGATGGGTACATGGTGGCCATAAAGGGATGGACATGATCAGAAACAATTCTCAGGTAGGCCGTGGCATTTAAACGATGCCCAGTTGGCACCAAGGGGCCTAAAGTGTGCCAAGAAAACACCCCCCACACAATTACACCACCACCACCAGCCTGCACAGTGGTAACACGGCATGATGGATCCATGTTCTCATTTTGTTTACGCCAAATTCTGACTCTACCATCTGAATGTCTCAACAGAAATCGAGACTCATCAGACCAGGCAACATTTTTCCAGTCTTCAACTCTCCAATTTTGGTGAGGTCTTGCAAATTGTAGCCTCTTTTTCCTATTTGTAGTGGAGATGAGTGGTACCCGGTGGGGTCTTCTGCTGTTGTAGCCCATCCGCCTCAAGGTTGTGCGTGTTGTGGCTTCACAAATGCTTTGCTGCATACCTCGGTTGTAACGAGTGGTTTTTTCAGTCAAAGTTGCTCTTCTATCAGCTCGAATCAGTCGGCCCATTCTCCTCTGACCTCTAGCATCAACAAGGCATTTTCGCCCACAGGACTGGCGCATACTGGATGTTTTTCCCTTTTCACACCATTCTTTGTAAACCCTAGAAATGGTTGTGCGTGAAAATCCCAGTAACTGAGCAGATTGTGAAATACTCAGACCGGCCCGTCTGGCACCAACAACCATGCCACGCTCAAAATTGCTTAAATCACCTTTCTTTCCCATTCTGACATTCAGTTTGGAGTTCAGGAGATTGTCTTGACCAGGACCACACCCCTAAATGCATTGAAGCAACTGCCATGTGATTGGTTGATTAGATAATTGCATTAATGAGAAATTGAACAGGTGTTCCTAATAATCCTTTAGGTGAGTGTAGATTCCACATACTAGACTGCAAATGTTTTTGTGCAAATTGGAAGGATAAAAGCGCAGTAACATACAGTAATTATATCTTTTTTTAAAAGATATTATTATATCTATATATCGCAGTAACATAATAATAGATAATTATATCGCAGTAACATACAGTAATTATATCTTTTTTTCTATTTTTGACACTGACATGCTACAACAGAAATCTAGGGGGTCCATGAAAAAATTCTGAGAAATCTTCATTATTTAAGGTTGCTTTGAAGCAATATTTATTGTGTAAAGCATTACAGAATAAAAATAGAAGACTTGAATGAATTATTGAGAACAATAAATTAGTACTAATATTTGACTGATATTTCCAGTTATAGTAATTTCTTTTGGCTTTAGTACAATAACAATGTAAATGTTAATTATTCATACCATGACATTTACTAATTTTCTCACACAAAATAAATAAGTGTCAAAATATATAGCTGTCTATATATATTATCCAAGTGAATTATCATGTGTGGGGGTCCTTGGCATCAAACAGTTTGAAAGTCCCACTATGGCGACATGACACGAAACATCACTACTGGTATTTATGACCAACAGCAGAACTGATTTTTTTTTTGACATTACTTATTTCTAATTCTATTTAGAGTACATTATGATAAATACTTTGATTGTTACACATCCTTTCAAAATTTCAACTGTAACGCTGCATCCGAAATCACGTACCATCTGAGTAGGTACTACATTTGAATTAGAATTTACTTTAAAAAAGTATGCTTTATATAGTATGGAAATGGGTAATATGAATGAAATTTGGACGTACTACATCTGCCATGTTGTTACTGTCAATTGTGTCGCTTCGCTTCCATTTGTAAATCCTGATGAAATAGTAAAGTATTCATCGTATGGATTTTCGCCTACATATTACTGTTTTTTTGCATACTATATAGTAGGGAAGTTTTCGTTTTGGGGCGCAGCATACATTATAAATGGTAGCTAGATTATTCTGACCACCTGTCTATCAATGTTTATGCTCAAGTATAATTAAATAACAGTTTTAAAACATGTATTGTGTCATTCTGAGTGGTTTCGTGCTTCAGGACTTCCGTTAAGGGAACATTGATGCTCCCTGGTTTTCACGGTGCATTCTGGGACATTTTAGGGAGCGAACGTTTCAGTGCGCTGGAAAGATTTTGCGATTGAGACAGCCTTTAAAATGGCCAACTCCCTGATCAGTGCCCTGACTACTGAACTAGGGAGCTGATTGAGACGCAGCCCGTGTTTAAAGTAATGCACTTTCAATGTAACTTTAGCAGACAAATGGGTTTGAGAGTTCAAAAGCAAAAATGCGCTTTTATTAATTCTGCAGTAAAAACGTTTATTGGTATAGTAAAGGACTACATCGTCCTTTTTGGTTTAAGCTGTAAATAGCCCGGAGTATTCCTCTAAAGATAGCTGGTGTTTTTCAGAAAAGGGGGTGAAATGTTCAAAGCCTTTTTAGAATAGGACACTAAACCCGCTTGGAGCGATGGTTGCCAAGTCCTTCGTGACTGACTCTGGCCTGAATGTGTGTCTGTGGGGCCGGCTGACTCACGGGATCAGAATGTTTCCCAAATCAGAACCAGCTCCAGCTGAGGTCTCGCCAGGCCTCTAGTCTGTCTCTCTGTTTCGGATTCCACTCAGGGGAAATGAAATATTGGACTCCAGCTGAACTCAATAGCTGAACACGAGACTTCAGTGTGGGCTCCTTTTCCTTCCAAATAAAGATCACGCTCCATAACCCTGGATCATGCTGGTGTAAGAGAACCGATTTAGCGTCCCATTTCCTCCAGGTTGGCCTAATCTTATTTAGTTAAACTATCCCTGAATCGGTCGGCCTTCAAGGCATGGTGAAATGAAATATATTCACCACACTAGTTGCCGCCACACTTTGGCCTAGTGAATTAGCCAATCCCGAGCTGCGACAGAAGAAAATCTTAATGTCTATTCGAGTGTACAGGAGACAGTTGTGTCTCCTCGAGCTTGTGTTGATTTCCTGTGTTTGCACTTTGATAAGCTATCTTAGCCAACGGGGCACAATCACGGTAATACGCGCTGGCCTACTTTTAAAAGTCAATAAAGCAGCTCTTAAACGGCTTGCGAGGGAGAGGCGGATGGGGAAATATGACGCGCCTGGCGTCCTGTTGTATTTACATACCTGCTTTCATTAAAAATCATCCGCAGAGGCGGAAATGACAGTCGTCATTACAATCCTCACATACCTGGCAACCGCTATGTGTTGCCAAGGAAAGGCAACTGAGGAAATGTGGCAGTTCAAGAGGAAATCCCTCAACAGAAGGTGGACCTTTGAAGAAAGTGGCGTAAAAATGAACCAGCTTGGTTGTGTGGTTTGGGCAGTATTGACTGTTATAATATACTGAAAGAATATTTCCAAGACAAATTTCAGGCATGTGATAAAGTCCTGCTCTTTTTTTCAATTAACATCAAAGTCAAAGTCAAAATATATATATATATTTTTAATTATAATAAACAAGTCACTAAAGAAATATATCCCAATTTAAATAATACAATTGTACTGTGAAATAAAAACAAACATTTAATAATAATAATAATAATATATTGTAAAAAATAATCTAATTAAATACTATTATTTATTATTTTTATTTAATTGTATTATTATTTTTTTATAATGTTTTATTTTACTGTTTTTCTTTCTCAACGATTAACGTGTGAAGCAGCATTTACTTTGCATCGAGTCGCTCTGAGACACTCACTGCGTCCCAATTCGCCCACATATACTATGTCCTAAAAGTATATACTGTTTTTGTGAAGAAAAAGTACATACTTTTGAGTGTGTATCAGAATAGTGGGCAAGCTTTGGGACACACTACTTCGCCATAATTAAGTCTTTAACGGACGCTCTGTCGCTTAGTTACATGCATCATTACATGCACCGTTTAAACTGTCCTGTCAATCATCTTGTCACAGTTAAAATCCTTCACATTCAATTTCATTTAATTTAGTTAAAGAGAAATGTAGTAGCACGTTGACCTGCCAGTCGTGGGTCTTTAATACAATGAACTCTCCTCATGTGTTCGCATTATGATGCATTTAAAAGATAATGACCAACCGTATCATTACAAAAGTTCACAATGTTGTTACAGATTAAAAATAAAGTGGATATAATGTAATAAATATCATTTCGTCAATCCGCCATGTTTGTAGTTCTAATTGAATTCTCGTCCAACGTGCAATGGATTGTGGGAAATATTAGCCGTTAAGAGTGTGCACGGATCTGCATACGATTTGGGACACACTAATTATAATTTCGAATACTATTTAGGACGGATATGCAAATTGGGATGCAGCAACTGAAAACATCGGATCATGAGCTGCAAGGGTGTAAATGAACACAGTGCCACGCAAATGTGGAAATCTGTATAAAGTATGGAAAAATCCACATTCCTTCATTTTTAATGATGACTGCTAAACCCAAAATAAATGTGAAATTTGGCCGATATGTAAAATATTCACAATGTATTCGCAATATTTTGCGACAACATCGCAATGATTTTAATGCGCTTTTAATTTAACGGTAACCATCTACACATGATTGGATTCTCTTTTCTGAATTTTCTCCATTGTCCTTTCAACCCCTTTACTCTCTCAAACACGCCACTCTGACACACCATCGGCTCATGAGCCAGTTGATCACATACTCGTGCTGTCACAGAAGAAAACCTGTGTCACGCGATGACGTCAGCTCCTCCTAATTGAATTTCGGGCGACGAGAAACCTGCTAGACAGAGCTCCCAGTGTGCAACTCCTCAATCCAATTTTCTCAAAGCTCCTCTCCATTTTTCCTGGAAGAAACCTCATTTTTACTGGTATCCTTGAAATACCACTCTACATTACCGCCTTTTCTGCTGTAAAATTAACATGCAGTAAATTGGTGGCCGCTTTTTGGGAATTACAAATGTATGACAATCTGACTCTTGCTGATGTGAATGAAGTGAGCGATTCAAATCAAAGTCATCTTCTCAAGTTCTTTCCCTTTTTCCATCCCTGCGTCCGAAACCATGTACTTCTATACTATAAAGAATATCAAAAGAAGTAGGCCTACGCGTTGAGTAATATGTCCAAATCCTTCATGACACAGTATGAGGCGGATGATTTACTACTTTTGTGGAGATTTTTGAGTGTGCATCCGATGGACACTCTTCCATCCCATAAAGCCATAAGTTGGTAGAGAAGCGACGCCACTGATGTCGTAGATTTTGGATGCACTTTACATGGCAAAATATCTGTGGAAAATTTTCCCTAACAAAACTCCAAAATTAGAAATGGAGATGGAGAATGGATCATATGTGATATTGCGAATGACACAATCCATCAAAATATGCCTACTTAATTCCCTACTATATAGGCTATAGGCAAAGTGTTAGAATTCATAATGGTCAGAAAACAGTAGGCGAAAAGTACCGGGACTTTCACTGATTTTCGAAGTGCACACCTGACCTGATAGACAGTTTACTATCCCATGAGGCCACGGGAGAGGAGTTGTGACTGGCAGTGAAGTGGGGCTGTAGGTCACGTGACGACAACATGACCAATTGGATTTCATTCATACAACACACATACTGTATAGAACGCATGTTTTAATGGTTAGAAAATTCTTAGTAACAGTTTCAGTATATAATCGTATATGTATACAGTAAATGTGAGTGTGTGATAAAAAAAACCAAGTACATTTACACTTTTCTCGCCACTGGGTGCTTGATTATGTGTTCTTGCGCAAGTGATGTTGTTGAAGGCAGAGAGCTTTGATACGTTGTGTGAAAAGACGAGGCGGTCTGCCATGGCTGAAGGCTTGCTGGCAATTTTCTTTCATAACATCTGCAAAAAAGATTCTGGGTACACACATCCCAGACAATATCCGTCAGCTAGCATAGCTGAGCTTTAGCCAAGCAGTTTATCGCTTGGCAAAGAGCACTTCTTCAGTATTTGAGAGCAAAATCCCACTAGGATACACCACAGTGGTTTCCTAAGGCAGTCTTTTAGTGTTATGCAAACCAGCAACTAATTTGTTTTTGCATAAATCATCTTCTTGCTCCAGGTTTTACAGTTTAGCTTTCTATTAGCCTGATTGATATTAGCCTGCAAAGACATGATAGCTCCTCAAGGTCGAGTCTTACAGATATCTGAACTATTTATCGGGTTGGAACAAGGAAAGATTGGTTCTAATGATGTGTAAAACCACATATTTTCACATACATTAAGTTGATGGACAACTAGTGAACTTTGCAACCCACAGACATTTAGCTACAGTTAGCACATCATGCTAACACCCTTTCTAAAATTGTATTGAATGTGCACTTTTAATGTTCTTTGAAGCACAAAAGTATATTTTTATAAACTGTTTTTACTGAAATAAAAGGCCACTTAAGTGTACTTAAAATCAAGTACACTTTCATGACTGTTTCTTAACACATTTAGGTACAATTTCAAAAAGTGCACCTTGTAATAATGTCATAATGTGCATACTGTATGCACGGGAGTGTCAACGTGTGTATGTTATGCCCCCGATGGCCCTGTTGTGGCATACAAATTGATGGCGGAAAGGTTAACACAAGGTTTCAAAGAGCATAACAGTCGAGTGCAGCACTATTAGTTGACTTCCTCTCCATTGTATTAGAGCAGGAAGTACTGGCTAGCACTGATACGAATCCAGCTAATATCACCGTTCCGCGCAAACACACTGGAGCCACAGTCCACCTCACAAGGGCAAGTAGCACACGCTGCCCCGAAAAGGACGGGTTCGAGAGCTAACGCTTCCTTATCCAAACACAGGCGTCTGATAGCAGAAAAGGTGGGAGAAAGGGAGGGAAAAAAAGGACAGAGCAAGTCCAACAAACGACAATGATTTCTGAAGGCATACACTGAGATAAAAACAGCATTGCTAACAATGAACTTCCATGATTGTGTAGAGCACACCAAATTTTAAGAGCCTCAATCTAAAAGTCATTTCCTTTGAGCATTTGCACAGCTGTTCCGACAGAAAACACGCTAACGTTATAAATACAGGCACTGTTTTGGTCTCAAAGGACCCTCCTTAACGTCAATGGAGGAGATTCCATCGCTAATCCAACTGACCTTTCTTAGCAGCGCAAACAACACAGCCTCTTTATGAAATTCTATATATTTACTTGTGTTTGCAGTTCGCTGGTGGAAAAGTGCGGTTTGGCCATGGGGTGTCAAGTGAGGTAGGCTGCCCTGCGAATCAGGTTGGCGTCATCAAAAACAGTTGATGAATCAAACCGAGAGAGCTGCCAGGGCCAAGGTGGGCGGCCTCAGAAGGAAATAGATATAGCACCTCTCACACTTCTTTTCTCACACATTTTGTAGGTTGCGGATGCTCTCATTGGCAGGAAGTGCATCAACGTGACCTTTTAATGGTGGTTTGCTGTAGTGATTAATCTGCACTCAAGGCCCTGCGCCAACTTGTATTTTCTGATACGAGATACGTTTTGTTGAATGGAAAGACTAAGCGAATAAAAACCATAAGGGGAGAACTGACCTTAAATCTACAACTAAGTCACTGCTTGATGATCCATGACTACTTATGACTAATTAGTGATTTATCTGATGCTTCAATCAAAGCAACTTATTATTAGTGTCTAAACAAAACGCTACCATACTATTCATTTCTGCAGTATGCATTTTGAATATGGTGTGAAGTATTTACATAGAATACCCAGATGCAATAGAGCACACTGGAAGAAATACTGTACACACAATGCAGTGCGGCCCACTTGACCTACTATAGAAATGAATAAATTGAAAATAATATCACACGATTTCTGAATGATTTTTTCTTGCCCTATTGGCTGAATTTGGAATAGCATACCACTCTTACTATCCAGCATACTAACATACTGTACTATCTTAAAGGGTTACTCACACAAATATAACAATTCTGTCACCAATGAAGTTTGTTCTCGCATCACGCAAGCACATTTGAGCTTCTGCAAGAACCAATGAGGTTTGTTCTTATGTGCCAAACAAGTAAGGTCGAGCTTCCCTTTAGGATATTTGATGTGCACTATGTGTGTACAGTATGTGTACTGATCAGTGTTAATATGAGAATAAAAGCCTATCAAAAAAGTAGTTCACTTCAGAATTAAAATGTCCTGATAATTTACTCACCCCCATGCTATCCAAGATGTCTTTCTTTCTTCAGTCGAAAACAAATTAAGGTTTTTAAAGAAACCATTCCAGGATTTTTCTCCATATAGTGGACTTTAATGGGGTACAATGGTTTGAAGGTCCAAATTTCAGTTTCAATGCAGCTTCAAATGGGCTCTACACGATCCCCGCCGAGGAATAAGGGCTTATCTAGCTAAACGATAGGTCATTTTCTAAAAAATAAAAAAAATAAAAAAATATGTATATACTTTTTAACCACAAATGCTGGTCTTATTAAAATAGCATAATAGGGGCACTTTAATGTATTTTTGAATATATTATTAGACAAAAAATTAACCATTTCATTGACATTGTACAGTCTATACTGTGCAGTATGCATTACTAATATTCCATATGAACATGACGTTTAGGATTCCTCCCTGCATGGTTTAAACGTTTTGGTTCACACCACATTTCTTACATCTCCCCCACTTGTAACCACACCATACTATAAGTACCTCCACTGCCACATATACTGCATCTAGTACACCATTACCAAACATTAAAACTACTTAAGTGACTTAAGATGATGTTTAATTGCATCCTCTGGGCTGCATGTATCGCACTAGCATCCGTTTAGCTAACGTTTGTACAGAATGGCGCTGTGGACGGACAGAGCCACGTTTGTGGCCATCAGGGAAGATATATTTAAGAGTGTGCTTGAGAGAAAGTGTCTTTTTCTGTGCTTGGATAAAGAGTCTGTGTGGTTACGACACACTATTCCATGTCTTTGTGGTGAGGTGGGGTTTCACAGGTGGGCCCGAGTGTTAGCGACAGCTAGGCTACGGTACAGTAGACGAGTGTAGCCAGACAGATGTCTGCCTTTAGGGTGTTATTGCAGCCAGGCCGCAAGAGACCTTATTTGAGCACCGTAGACGCTAACTGTCACGCAACCTTGAATAGTGGGTGGCTTTACTGAAAGGTTTTAGTAAGAAATAAGCTGCGCACCAATTGGCGTACTTGTGCACTATTTTATGTCGTTTTGTAGTGTAAATAGTGTGAGTAGTGTGTTCACACTAAGGATGCCAAAGAGAAAAGGTGCACTTCAAATACCCAGAAGTGTGGAGTGTTGGTGACTTCAAGCACTCAACTAGGGCTGAAATGATTAGTCGACATTATTGACCATTTGATCTCATGTCACCTATTGTAAGAGCCTGCAATAACGTGGTTTGACCAGTTAAATTTTACTATGAAATTCAAACAATGATTGTGGTTTTGTGGCTCTTTTTAATGTGGCGTGACAGATAGCGCCTCAGTTTAAGCGGCACGTTTGAAAAGGAAGAAGATTTGATTCCCCTTTACCACTAGTTACAGCACGAAATAAACATGTATGAACATCAGAAGGTATGTTGATAGATACTGTACAACTTACTTAAATGTATCCTGTCTCATTTAATTGCTCAATCAGTGTTTCAACCGCAGAAAGACGTCAATAAAACTCCATCCAAACAATGTCACCTCAGGAAAGCCATTCAATGACCCTAAACTCGATAGTTAGCAAGTAGGGGTGTAAACGGTACATGTATTCGTATTGAACCATTTCGGTTCGAGGCTTCCGGTTCGGTACGGATACAAACCGAACGATTCCTTGGACCATTTTTTCCTGCCGACAAAATTCGCGCTGGCGCGACCCCCATTTCTCCGTTATTACCGTAGATCTTTATTAGATCAAACAGCGCTGACGTGGAAACCAGGAGAAACATTGTGCCGTGAATGATCTAGTTATAGGCTTTAAGTCCACAGATCAGCAACATTCACCATGGATTTAATATAGTAACACTAACTGTAACCAGTTTGGCTGGAATAGTGAAATGCTTTCAAGTACTTCACACATCTTTTTCCAGCACTTAAAACTCAAATAATATATATTTAAATGTTATTTTTAATGTGATGACCAAAACATTATTTGTTCATCCTTCAAAGATTACCCCCATTTATAAACCTGAAAGTTTCAAGATGTAGGAAAACTCAGTTATTTAAAAATATTTTTTCTTTTAACAAATAGGAAATTTCTCTGGCATTTCTTTCTTTTTGCTGTATCGAAAACGTACCGAACGGTGACTTTAAAACCGAGGTACGTACCGAACCGTGATTTTTGTGTACCGTTACACCCCTATTAGCAAGCAAAATGAACACTAGAGAGGAGAATTTTGCTAAATATATATATGCACTATATTACTGTACATATTCATATTTTTACTCCTATTAAAAAGTAACTATTATAAAACTGCATTATATCCAGCTGTATACAAATCCGTTATTTTAACCTTTAATATTATTTTAATGTACCAGCTGACTAGGTTCCCTGTATAGCTTACAGCATTAGTAGAGATTTTCTTCCTTGAGGAAACTGTACCTGATATATAACCAAATGAATCAATATTGAGTCGAATTTAATCTAAATCAGAATTGAATCGCAAGCTTATAGAAATCGAATTGGAAATCTGCGTCGATGCCAAGTCCCAATAAAAACACACCAGTCTTTGTAGAAGTTGGACTATTGATGACTTCTGAGGAGGACAGACAACCTAAAAGAGATTGGTCTATTCAGTTCATTTAAAATACATTTTCAAAAGATGAAGTGATCTCCTCGTTTTATTTATGAGTTCGATAGAATAGGTATAACTCAATATTTGAACTAACTGCAAAAGCTGAATAATTGATCAAAGCTGAAATAATCGACGATTAATCGTTCTAATAATCGTTATATTAATCGATTATCAAAATAATTTAGGGATGCACCGTTATGAACATTTTGTTCGATACCGATAACCGATAATTCTTTACATTTGAAAGCCGATAACCGATATATATAGGCCAATAAATCCTTTTTTTATTCTTTTTTTTTATAACAAAAACAAAAGTCTCACCATTAAAAGCCATTTCCCAAGCATTTTCTCATTAATATTTTATGTAGCCTACAGGACATTTTTGAAGTGATTTCAATCATATTCCAAGCAATTCAAAGCCATCATGGTGAACAGTGCACATCTGAAGTGTCTCAGCTGAAGGAAATATTTACCAGATATTTGTCAGCCAAATTTTCTGACTGGGCCGATAACGATAATATTAAAAATGAACATATATCGGCCGATACTGATATTTGTTTGGCCGATAAATTTTGCATCATTCAAATAATTGTTTGTTGCATCCCCACACTCAACTGTCGCACTTATCTTTGCGTAGCGGAGATGGGGCTGTCAGACTCCAACTGTATAGTTGAGTACACACTAGCGTATAGTGAGCTATTTGGGACACAACTTTAGTTTAGAACGGGAATGCTTAGAACTGTTTAGCTTATGCGGCCCACTTGACTGTCCTTAAAAACGAATGATTCGAAAGTAATATCACGTTGATTTAAAAAATAATAATAATTCTTGACTCGTTGTCTGAATTTGGAATAGCATACTACTCTTACCATCTTATGGATCTGTTACAATGTCTTTAGGGATGCATCTGAGTTTTGGGTTGAAGGGCCTTGCAATGGAGGAACAGAAATCTCTCAGGTTTCATTAAAAAATATTATCTTCATATGTGTTTCGAAGATGAACAAAAACCTTATGGGTAGAAATAGTACAAGCTAGTATGCAAAAATAATTGGTCATTTCATTTTTTTTTTTTAGACTGAAAGGTTTTAGTAAGAAACAGAGTTTAGAGTAAGAGTGTTAATTGTTCAACTAATTTGTCAAATCTGAAAATTGGGGTTGTTTTGGCAGCAGTGCCCATCCTCGCTGGAACTGCATACTGAGCAAGGCTTCACTTGAGGTCACGCAAGTTTGACCTGTGAGTGGTCGGCCTGCAGGGTTTACATAAAGCACATTTCTGAATGTGAGCACTATTTGATATTCAACTCATGCATCAAATATGAGGCTACCGCTGCTGTTTCACAAATGCATCATCTTTAATTATGTCGGTACAATCAATTAAATATGCCAACAATGCTGGCGCTTCAAGTCAGCACTGTACAATAGACAGCTGAATGAATGTGTTGTTGCGCAAATACATGACTAATAATCCATTGCTTAAGTCTGTCATGCCACTATATGTGTAAGAGGGGGAAAAGAGCTTGGTTTGTGTTGAATAGGTCCGTCTGCTTTGTGAAATCATACCAGATGTGTTCTGTATGAGTGGATCTGTCAGAGCAAACCAGAGGTATTTAAGCTGAAAGGTAGACATATGTATGTTTTGAATTACTTCATGGTATAAGAATGTGAAATATTTACCAAAGGGGAATTGAGGGCATAGAAAGTGCATGCACTGAGGAGAGGAGAACACTTATTTTCAGCAACAGGAAGTGGTCATCAAGGATGCGGGTTAATCGGACTACGGTCATTTTTTTATTTTGTTCTTTTTTGGCGGGGCACATTTAGGAAGTTCAATTCTTTGTTCATCATTATTCGTTTATGGGAAACACTACGCGTATTGGCGTATATAGAGTAAATGTCGCAGACTTTTTAGAAATGACTGAGTCACATTTCAGTCTAAAATCAAAAGAAGGAATTAAGAAATTACATTTTGCTCAAAGAAAATTAAGCCTAAGATTTTTTTTCCACACCAAAGAAATACATTTTCACTCAAATAATGTGGGGAAAAAAATAAATAATTATATAATATTTAACTTTAGAAGTATTTATACATTATAGAAGCTTTTAATTTATGCAGATTTAAATCAGGGCTGTTACTACTAAAAAATATTACAAATAATTTTTTGTTTTTGAAAAAAAAAACACAACTATAAAACCTAGACGAAAATTAGAAATGTTGCCTTGCCAACTAACTGACATAAAGTATATTTTAAGTTGAAGAACTAAAATGACAAAAAAACTAAAACTGAAATAAAAATGAATAAAGCTAAATAGAAACAAATATAAATGACAGAAGTACATAAGAAAATTATACTTAAATGATAGTCAACATAAAATAAATCTAACAACTAATTTAAAATATGACTAAACTAGTGCTGTCAAATCAATTTATCGCAATTATTTGCATCTATATAAATATATATATGTGTGTGTGTACAGTATACATACAGTATATATATATCTACAGTATATACACAATAATATATAAGCAAAACATTTTTATGTTTGATGAGATTAATCGATTTGACAGTACAATGATAGTAGCCTATACTAAAATAGCACTGATTTAAATGAAAAAAGAACAACACTATTGCAGTAATGTTTTAATGAGGAAATAACTGTAATTACAGTAACGAGAATCTCCTTGGAGAATAATAACACAAACTTAGGAGAAAAAAGTTGCTTAATTGTTGTGAAAAATATCGTAAAGGAACAAAAATGTTCTTAATTTTGTCTTTCAGTCATGCCATCGTGAGGTTCATCCAGTTTACGAGCTGTCTATGTGACTGATCGTTCAGTAATTGTGAGAGGAAGAATAAAGGGCTTTGGTGATTTGTAGTAACATAAGCAGCGCGAGCGGTTCTGGTTCAGATCAGGTTAAGACGTGTGCGGATTAGAGGCCAGATCTAATTGCACGTTGAATTCGGTCCCTCTTGTGTTTTTCACGAGGCGTCAGCCGAAAAGCCCTATCACGCAGATTCCTCCGCGACTGCTGAAACATTCCGACGGTTCCGTGTGGGAGACGGGAATGTGGAAGAGGAAAGGGAAGGATGAAGGGAAGGCTTGGGTGGTGATTTAGAGGAAACAGGGGAACAGGAGTCAGCACTCTCTCCTTCAGCGATGACATCACTTTAGTCACACACTGATGATGACTTCCGGTCAGATTCGAGGAGAACTTCTTCAAGTGACTAATGTGAACACAGGATGTATAAGTGTCCTCTATGTATAGAAATTCTACTTAATATAGCCTACCTTTAGTGATAAGTGATTACTAAAGGCAGTATAATTAATTATAGAATAATTAGTACAATAATTAGGCTACATATGAATGATATAATCTAATATATATTACTAATTATGTTCTATTATTCTATTTATTAATTAATTAATATTTAATACACCTGTATTTTAATAGTAATAATACAAATTATAAATTATAATATCTTTATTATAAAAATATCACATTTAAAATGTCATATTTAATGTCATAAAATATAGACTACCATAAAAATAAAAATGTAATGCAAAATTATACACACATATAAATAACATGCATTAGAATATACATATAACAATTATATATATGTCTTTAAAATGTAAAAAATAAATACATTATATATATATATATATATATATATATATATATAGGCTATATAAATAAAATTGATTTATTTTTACATTTTAAAGATTTTATATATATATAGGCCTATTGGAGGGGGGATTGTATTCAACCTTTAATACAAATCGCAGTCACCATAACATGAATATAATAGTCTATCTGCAGACACAAATTCCACAGAGAGGTCGATCCAGCTTTTCACTCCAAGTTTTGCATGAGTCACGGAAACCCCGGCGTCTGTGACAGGAAGAGACTGACGCATGGAAACCTTCATCACCAAAACATCAACAACATGCAGAAACCAAGCAAACCCGAGTGGAGAGGCTTAAAACTCCCGCCACTTGTTTTCACTCCGCTGTGTTGTGTTCGACCTCAGTGAGTCGGCAGGCCAACACGAAATGAATGATTCATTGAAACAAAACGGGGAGCACATGTGGGCACACGTTTAATCTGCCCAACTGGCTCGGCCTCAACACAGGAATTCACCAGCACAAAAACAGCCGCCACACACGCAGAGCTCAAAAGAGCCAGAGAAAACAGTTTACAGTCACAGGTCACACAAAAGAAGAAGCAGATGCAGATATTTAAACTAAATCACACAGTCTTGAACAAAATCAAGATGAACTGCTTGATACATTTCCACATACAATATTCAAATGTCGAGCCATTCTGTACCGCCTTTGGTCTTCGGCGTCACATGATCATTCAGAAATCATTCTAATATGCTGATTTGATGCATTAATGTTCAAAACTGTTTTTGTTTTTCTTCAGGATTCTTTGATGAATAGAAAGAACAGCATTTATTCGAAATGTGTAACAATGTAAAAGTCTTTACAATCACTTTTTAGCAATTTAATGCAGTATAATTATATATATTATATATAATGGCCACTTTATTAGGTACATCTTGCTAGCACCGGGCTGGAACTGCTTTTGCCTCCAGAACGGCCTTAAATCTTCACAGCATAGATTCAACAAGGAGCTGGAAACATTTCTCAGAGACTCTGATCCATATTGACAGGATAACATCCCACAGTTGCTGCAGATTTGTCCCGTTCCACTACATCTCAAAAGTGCTCTAATGGATTGAGATCTGGTGTCTGTGGAGAGTTTAGTGAACTCATTGTCAGGTTCAAGAAGCCAGTTTGAGATGAGTTGAGCTTTGTGACACCGTGTTCATAAAGTTATGGACATGATCAGCAATAATACTCAGGTTGGCTGTGGTGTTTAAACGATGCTCAATTGGTACTAAGGGGCCCAAAGTGTGTGTAAAAAATATCCCACATTACACCAAGAGCCTGAACCGCTGATACAAGGCAGGATGAATCCATGCTTTCATGTTGTTTATGCCGATTATTATGAACCAGAAATCCAGACTCCTCAGACCCATTTCCAATCTTCAATTGTCTAATCTTGGTGAGTCGGTGTGTATTGTAGCCTCAGTTTGCTGTTCTCATCTGACGGGAGTGACACCGGTGTGTCTTCTGCTGCTGTTGCTCTTCTGCTTCAAGGTTCGATGTGTTTTCAGAGATGCTCTTCTGCAGATCTCAGTTAAAACACATGTTTTTTTTAGTTACTGTTGCCTTTCAATCAGCTTGAACCAGTCTGGCTTTTCTCCTCTGACCTCTGGCATCAACAAGCCATTTTCACCCACAGAACTGCACACTAACTGGATATTTTCTCTTTTGGTGGTGGAGGATGGATTTGAATAAAGTCAAATGTGTTAAACAGAACTAAGATGCTCTATATTGGTAACTAAAAGAGTTATTATATTAGATATGTTAATGATGCTAAAGGAAATCCCTCAGTGTGAGCCTGACGAAGATAAAAAAAAAGCCAAACACATCCATATTCTTCGGCAATCTCGAAACAGAATCAAGATGAAACACCCGATACGCTTTTCGGCACGGAAGCGGGTCAAGCGTTTGAATATTGTGTGTGTCTATGTATGTGAGAGCTGAAGCCGCTCACTGTGTGTCTATGTGTCATAATAGCGGGGCCAGTCTGACAGGCACCACGTATAATCACTTTAGGGCAAAGAGTTGCACAACAGCGGAGAGGGTAATGCCTGCGGTTTGGGGCCTCGGCAGCCGGCGGGCTCATAAAAGTGACGGCTACAATATACTCGCACACAAATACTGGCATCCAGACACATATTTGTCTCTCTCTTTCACTTCCATGCACAAAAATGAGCCGAGAAATGTAGCGTGTTGAGTGGTGGCCCCTGTGATCAGTCTGGGTGGCCCCGTCCGTCGCCGCTATCGCTCTCGCTCCCTCATTTGTCAGTCAGGAGCAGATGAAGCTCTTCTTTCTAACAGGAAATGTGACGTGACGGCTCAAGTCTGCTTCTGAATGCGAGCCGCTTATACAAAACATCACTTCTGCCGGCAAAGCGCACAAAGCATTTTCTTTTCATCGTTCACACCTTTATACAGCAATTATATTTCCATAATGATGCGCTGACCTACATTCACGTAAAAGTGCCAACGTACAAGTTCAGAAAGAGTTTTAAAAAGCTCCTTGTTTTTATGCTTTTGTATAATTTAAGTGCGCTTACAATACTGTTCAAAAGTTTGGAGTTGGTAATAATTTGGTGACAATTTACAATAAGGATCATTAGTTAACTACTTTTGTTAACATGAACTAAGAATGAACAATACTTCTACAGCGTTTATTATTCTTAGTAAATATTAATTTCAACATTATTCAAATCAATGGTTGCATTTGTTAACATTAGTCAATGCACTGTGAACTAAGATGAACAAACAATGAACAGCTGTATTTTTATTAACTAACATTAACAAAGATTAATAAATACGGCAAGAAATGTGTTTCTCATTGTTAGTTCCTGTACATTAATGTTAACTAATGAACCTTATTGTAAAGTGTTACCAATCATTTTTGTTATGTTTTTGAAAGAAGTCCCAAGGCTGCATTTATTTGATCAAAAACAGTAATAACAGTAAAATTGCGCAATATCACTACAATTTAAAATAACAATTTTCTTCTGTAATATAATATTATTTATTCCTGTGATCAAAGCTGTACTTTCAGCATCATTCCTCCAGTCTTCAGTGTCACATGATCCTTCAGAAATCATTCTAATATGATGATTTGATGCTCAAGAATCATTCCTTGTTATTTGTTTTCAATAAATGGTCCAGGTGAACTAGGGAGGATGCTTAGCACTGTGAACAGGAAAATGATCTGTGCAGCTTCTAATTTCAAAAGAACAAGGAAAATCTCGTTTCCCGTGACGTGAGCCCTTTAACGCGAGTGTTGATTTACAGTAAAGATGGAGTAGATGAGTTTCTTATGCTGGTGCCGTGCTCACCTTCTGCCATAGCAAACAACTCCGTGACTCACTCTGACTCACTCTCCAAGACTATTTGGTTTTAAATGGTCCAGCATGTCTACCCTCACCATCTGATGGGCTCTTAAATCTTGCAAAGAGAAGGAAAAACAAACCAGTTGGTGCAAATTCCTTCAGTTGGATTCGTTGAGCTCTAGGTGAGTATTGCGTGATTGAAGTCACGCAACCATGTTGAACATTGTAGAAAGAGCTGGAGGCGGAAAACCGCTACAAACTTTAAGTCATTTTCTACCTAAATACAAATGGGGAAGCCTACATTTATTTGTGCGGTAATAGCTGAAGGCGACAAGACGTCCTTGTTTTTGGTGGCCTATCCTCGAAATGTTAATATTGATATATAATATAATATAATATAATATAATAACATAGCAAAATAAATATAATATAATAGATAGGAACAGATGCCGGCTCTCAGATGCATGCAATCCCGATTTCAGTTCTCTTTCACATCAGCTTATTGCGCTTGAAAGGTCAAATACACACAATTAAGTCAAAATGCACATTGTGTGGAGTATTCATGTAAACATAGTCTGTTATGTCCTACGTGAAGGTAAACAGTTCGGATGTGTAACAGTAAATTAGATCTGCACATTCATTCTTAAAGGGACAGCAGCCTTATAAACTGTTGCCGTCTGTTTCATTAATGTTAATTTAAAAACAAATGACTCACTGTTTTGACTTAATCACTTTTGTATCTTTAATATGAATACATTTATATTTAAATCATACAGAGAAGACTATACAGTGTTTTATTTTTGTATTTGATTATTAAATTTCTGCAGTATATCTTACTACATGTTAAATGAACATACTGCTACCTGAAAAACGTAAAGTTTATTTAATTTGTAAAAAAAATTATTGTATTTGTCCTATTTTTTGTAATCTGCTTCTTTGTTCCTATTTTTTATATCAAAATAAAATAAAATGGCCTGCTTTGCTTTATTACAGAAGACTGCGAGTCGTGTGTGTAATGATTACAGTCAGCTGAAATGGCATTTGTTTTATAATATTGGGTTGACTAAAGTGGGAAGAAAAACTAAATAAATTTCCAATTTAATTCTGTCGGGGTTTTTTCTTCAAGACCTATTAAAGTATCTACCGCAGTCAATTGGGAAAAGTAACACAAAACAATAAAGTAGAATCAAATCTAATATCAAATTCAAAATTTGTTTAAAAATCTAGAATCGTGAGTTACCACAAGATTCCCACCCTTATAATATAATATAATATTCAAAAGTTAGGGGCCGGGAGGATTAAAAAAAAAGTCTCTTATACTCACCCAGTCTGCACTAATTTTTTTTTACCATCACTTTTCATCAATTTAATTTGTCCTTGCTGAACAAAAGTATACATTTCTTAAAAAATCCCTACTGATAATAATATAATATTATATATTAATAAGTGCATCACATATGTTGCCATTCCTCTCCATTAATGAATAATAACAACTCTGTGTCATTTGGATGCATACTTCAAAATCTGACCAGAAGCAGTAGGTCATCAGGGTACTTTTCGGTTATGGCTTTATGAATACTGTGTATTCATCTGACTTATTGCTTTTCACATACTAGGAAAGTTTGGTTTCAGAAATCTGGTCCCCTTATAATAAGCCCGAGGTCCTCCAAACGTCTACATCACTGCTGGAACATATAATCAGTGGCGAAACTGTCCGACATCATGTATGTCCAAACATCTCCCATCTTTCTCCTTGTATTTATATGTTATGGGGTTGAGGGAGCATGTTGCAACAGCAATCCTGCCAACATACAGCTCTGCGGCCCGTTTCCTCATGCAATCCCCAGCCCTGCTAAACTGAACCATGAGGATGCGATGTTCTGTCCCTGGGCTGCGGTCAGTGGTCTGCCGGGATGCCTAACCCTAACAGCGAGGGCAGTTACGCCACCCCGTCACCCTGCCCGGACAGGCAGATGGGCACAGGAGGGTGTGGGGACAGGCATGCTAACCCCCGTTGGCTCTGCCGAGCCCCGAAATACTTCCCCCTCCACCTCGTCAACCAGTTTAAATTCAGCAGATGGTTTTAAAGGTCGGCTGCGGACTTGCCGGAACTGTCCTACTTGGAAGGGTTTACCACAGTGCACTCTTACATCATGAGGGAACTCAGATTGCTATGTAACGCGGCTCAAAATACACCGCCTTGCCTAAGTTCATTGTTGATAAACGAAATAAGAACAACTGTTAGTAAACTTGAGTCAGAGTTCAGGCTCTGACAATTTCTTTCCATTTTGGAAATTGTGCAGCTATTGAGAACAGACTCTATAATGACGATGAATAGTTTGAGTCTGATTTCTTTGGACCACCAAGCACTCGCGGGAGAGCAGAAATCCGCAGAACATTTGATCCTTGCCAGCTAATATGTCCCTTGGATCTCACGGTTCTTGAAGAATATCAAACATTGCTCTTGTTTTATTCCTTTTTCTCTGTCAGTGGTGTGTTTAGTCTGGAGAAGGGCGCGACATAAATCTCCGCTTCTTGCCTCTGGTTCTTCTTGCGTTCTCTGAGGTCCAAGAGGTAAACTGAAGCAATACAGGGTCAGGTTGGGAATCTCAAATTCTATGAAAATAAAATGTCAAGCCAATTTTTTTCTGTTTTCATGAGCTTAAAGGAGGGGCGTTCCATCCTGCTCCTGGAGGGCCACTATCCAGCAGAGTTTAGTTCAAATCCTCATTAAACACACCCGAATCTGTTAAGAAAGGTCTTTAGGATTGCTTGGAACGTTCAGGCAAGTGTGTTGGGGCTGAACTCTGCGGAGCATTGGCCCTCCAGGAGTACATACTTTTTATTCCCATTTATTCTCTCAAATTGTTTCAAATATGTGAGCTCTGTAGAACACAAAAGGTGATATTGAAGAATCCCCTGGCCTTTTTCCATATAATGGAAGTTAATGAGGACTGGGACTGTCAGGCTCCAAAACTATGGAAACAATAGATGATGTTTTATTAACAATGTTCGGGTGGAGCACGTTCAGATAATTAACACAAGTGGAGCGCACCCAGCAATCAATGATAAGAGGTGTATATGGATTCAGCAATCTCACCTCACTCCATTGATAGTTTAGCAGCATCCCTCCACCGCCCCTTCTCCACACTTCTGATCTTAAACACTTACATAGGGGGGAGTACTCTGGGTTTGGGCCAAACTCCGACCTTCCCCCCGGACAGCACGCCAAATACGCATTAAACCTTATCCACTCTAATTGTATGTAAGTGTGAACTCGTGAAATACATAGATACATACAATAGATTTGTGACATACCAACATTTAAGTCAATATTCACTGAAAATCTTCCTCTCCAGTTAGCCTAGCTGTTAACCGGTGGGACTGGATCACTGAGTTAACCGATGAAAGCAGTGGCGTAGGTTTGATTTTGAAATTGGTGGGGACGGGGACATCAATTTATAAATATATTTTAAGTTTTGATCGAAAGTATTGCTAGGGATATATCATTGTCTCTGAATATTGGTAGGGACACGTCCCTAGCGTCCCTACTAAATTCTACGCCCCTGGATGAAAGAGAAAACGTATCGGTTTGACTCCTGAGTCCTAAATCACTCCAACCGCTTTTCTACCTAGATAAATCGATTCATTGAACACTTAAGCCGGGGACACACTTAACGACTGTAAGGCCGATTGTGAATGTAATTTGATACGCGCCGAGTCGTGTTCACAGTTGGTGTTTAATATCTACTGCGGTCTATGGAAACAGTCTGTAAGTGTGTTCAGTCTTAGAAAGTTTCAGCTATATTGAATTCAAAATCCAACTCCAATTATTTGTTGCCCATTCAGATGTCGTTACAAACTTTCATGAATGCGCCAAAGAGCGAGAATGTCAAGACCTTCAGTGAAAAAAAAAATCATTCCATCTCTTCCACACACAAACTCATCATGTGTCATGTGGACCACATTTATGGTGCTTTTGAAATCATTTTGGAGCTTGAAAGCCTCATGTTCCCAGGATAGTGACCAGGATGTTCTTCAAATTAACAAATGATTTTGTTCCACAAACGAAAGGAAGAGGAAAGTGAGTGAATAATCATCAAAAATAAACATTTTTGGAAGAACTATCTCTTTAAAGTAGGGGTGTCCAAATCTTGAGCGGGATTGGATTCCCCAGCTTTAAAGAGTCTGAAGTAAACCAAACAAGCCTTTCAAACTAAACGCTCCTTTCTTCATACACAACACCTTCACGCACCTATGCACTTGCATACACACTACTACTCGCATGCCAGGAATAGTGATTCAGCATTTCAAACATTCACCATATCAGGGTGTAGACAGAAAGGACAGCGATATTGTATCTGGGTTTATTGGTTTTAAAAGAGGTTTATTGCAAGACCAAAGCCTGAAATAGAAAGTGCCACGAAATGACATGTCCACCGGCCCTTATACGTCAGTTTGTTGGGTCTGCATTGGGAAAGGCAGGTCACATTAGTGCACAAGAGGAGCAGAGACGCCCCCGTCCTGCTCACGCTCCGCTGAAGGAGCTCCACTGACTAACAAGTGGCACCAGACTTTGGCCCGGAGCTCTCGGATTCCAGTAAACGTTTCCTTATGCAACCTTTAATGAGTGTCGCCTTATCTGAACTCCGGCAAAGGCGCGTGTGTTGGGCAGCCAGAGCCCGAGGAGACGGCCGAGGAGATCTCTATCCGTCACTTTGGCTTTTCACAGCTTTCGCAGTTAAAAAATAACAGCCGACAAACCCACTTTCTGCAGAGTCATATTTGATTAAGTGTTAGCGGCCCGCGCGTAAGCACAAAACGACAACCGGAAGAGAGGTGAGAACGGAGGGGAGGTCGGGGCGTTTGGACGGATGTAGGTACGTAATGAAGTTAAGGGCAAACTGCACTGTCCCAGCAGGAGCTTCATAAGCAAGACACAGATTTCCTTGAGCCAAAATATGTGATTCTTGGAATGACGTTCCAGCTAATGTTCTCAGCTCTTCAAGGAATGAACTGAGCAGGAGGCGATGTGAAAACAACACAGGGAGCGCTTATGGGCACATGGAACACAACTTGTGTCCTCAATTAAAAAGCTCTCTGAAAAATGGCATATAATTATCAATTATATATTCAATTAGAAATACATATAATAAGTAATAATAATAAATTAATATTTATGCAATTGCCTTCATGCAATATAAATGTTTATATACAACTCAATGTTTTTGTCTGAGAGTTGATTATTTATTGATTATTAAGTAAACTCAATAATAAACATTTAAGGGGTATATTTAATACCTGATTCAGTTTATGATGTCATAAATATTAACTAAACAACAGTTATTTATTATTATTATGTAAATGGTTAATTTTATACCAGTGTATTTATAAATCTCATATACTATCGGTCATTCCACTCTCTAGTTATCATATCGCCACTGAACCCTAAAAAAAAACCATATCGGTCACTACTTGATTGACAAGTGTCAATCAAAATCTGACATCTGCAAAAAAAAAAACTAAGAATCTCACTAGGCCGAACTGTTTGTGATTGTACCGAGGGCTTTGTTTTGAAAGAGGTGATTGGAGGAGGGTTTATCACAGGAGTGATAGTGTGACGTCCCACAGGACAGGGACATCGATTGGGGACATCAACGTGATTGGCGACAGCGGCCTGCGTCAAATATTTACACTGCGAGAGTGACGTATGTTTCATAGATCTAGCGAGAGCAACACAGCACAGATCAAACCCAACCGTCTAGGCATGTTTGTTTAGAAACACTCAGAGACCTCATATCACGTGTAACCTTTCAAACCCCACACATGCAAGAGCACTAGAGTTGACCACTCCACAGAC